>NC_090182.1:0-105000 GCF_024679245.1 Pseudorasbora parva
ACCCTAACCCTAACCCTAACCCTAACCCTAACCCTAACCCTAACCCTAACCCTAACCCTAACCTAACCCTAACCCTAACCCTAACCCTAACCCTAACCCTAACCCTAACCCTAACCTAACCCTAACCCTAACCCTAACCCTAACCCTAACCCTAACCCTAACCCTAACCCTAACCCTAACCCTAACCCTAACCCTAACCCTAACCCTAACCCTAACCCTAACCCTAACCCTAACCCTAACCCTAACCCTAACCCTAACCCTAACCCTAACCCTAACCCTAACCCTAACCCTAACCCTAACCCTAACCTAACCCTAACCCTAACCCTAACCCTAACCCTAACCCTAACCCTAACCCTAACCCTAACCCTAACCCTAACCCTAACCCTAACCCTAACCCTAACCCTAACCCCTAACCCTAACCCTAACCCTAACCCTAACCCTAACCCTAACCCTAACCCTAACCCTAACCCTAACCCTAACCCTAACCCTAACCCTAACCCTAACCCTAACCCTAACCCTAACCCTAACCCTAACCCTAACCCTAACCCTAACCCTAACCCTAACCCTAACCCTAACCCTAACCCTAACCCTAACCCTAACCCTAACCCTAACCCTAACCCTAACCCTAACCCTAACCCTAACCCTAACCCTAACCCTAACCCTAACCCTAACCCTAACCCTAACCCTAACCCTAACCCTAACCCTAACCCTAACCCTAACCCTAACCCTAACCCTAACCCTAACCCTAACCCTAACCCTAACCCTAACCCTAACCCTAACCCTAACCCTAACCCTAACCCTAACCCTAACCCTAACCCTAACCCTAACCCTAACCCTAACCCTAACCCTAACCCTAACCCTAACCCTAACCCTAACCCTAACCCTAACCCTAACCCTAACCCTAACCCTAACCCTAACCCTAACCCTAACCCTAACCCTAACCTAACCCTAACCCTAACCCTAACCCTAACCCTAACCCTAACCCTAACCCTAACCCTAACCCTAACCCTAACCCTAACCCTAACCCTAACCCTAACCCTAACCCTAACCCTAACCCTAACCCTAACCCTAACCCTAACCCTAACCCTAACCCTAACCCTAACCCTAACCCTAACCCTAACCCTAACCCTAACCCTAACCCTAACCCTAACCTAACCCTAACCCTAACCCTAACCCTAACCCTAACCCTAACCCTAACCCTAACCCTAACCCTAACCCTAACCCTAACCCTAACCCTAACCCTAACCCTAACCCTAACCCTAACCCTAACCCTAACCCTAACCCTAACCCTAACCCTAACCCTAACCCTAACCCTAACCCTACCCTAACCCTAACCCTAACCCTAACCCTAACCCTAACCCTAACCCTAACCCTAACCCTAACCCTAACCCTAACCCTAACCCTAACCCTAACCCTAACCCTAACCCTAACCCTAACCCTAACCCTAACCCTAACCCTAACCCTAACCCTAACCCTAACCCTAACCCTAACCCTAACCCTAACCCTAACCCTAACCCTAACCCTAACCCTAACCCTAACCCTAACCTAACCCTAACCCTAACCCTAACCCTAACCCTAACCCTAACCCTACCCTAACCCTAACCCTAACCCTAACCCTAACCCTAACCCTAACCTACCCTAACCCTAACCCTAACCCTAACCCTAACCCTAACCCTAACCCTAACCCTAACCCTAACCCTAACCCTAACCCTAACCCTAACCCTAACCCTAACCCTAACCCTAACCCTAACCCTAACCCTAACCCTAACCCTAACCCTAACCCTAACCCTAACCCTAACCCTAACCCTAACCCTAACCCTAACCCTAACCTAACCCTAACCCTAACCCTAACCCTAACCCTAACCCTAACCCTAACCCTAACCCTAACCCTAACCCTAACCCTATAACCTAACCTAACCCTAACCCTAACCCTAACCCTAACCCTAACCCTAACCCTAACCCTAACCCTAACCCTAACCCTAACCCTAACCCTAACCCTAACCCTAACCTACCCTAACCCTAACCCTAACCCTAAAAACCCTAACCCTAACCCTACTAACCTAACCCTAACCCTAACCCTAACCCTAACCCTAACCCTAACCCTAACCCTAACCCTAACCCTAACCCTAACCCTAACCCTAACCCTAACCCTAACCCTAACCTAACCCTAACCCTAACCCTAACCCTAACCCTAACCCTAACCCTAACCCTAACCCTAACCCTAACCCTAACCCTAACCCTAACCCTAACCCTAACCCTAACCCTAACCCTAACCCTAACCCTAACCCTAACCCTAACCCTAACCCTAACCCTAACCCTAACCCTAACCCTAACCCTAACCCTAACCCTAACCCTAACCTAACCCTAACCCTAACCCTAACCCTAACCCTAACCCTAACCCTAACCCTAACCCTAACCCTAACCCTAACCCTAACCCTAACCCTAACCCTAACCCTAACCCTAACCCTAACCCTAACCCTAACCCTAACCCTAACCCTAACCCTAACCCTAACCCTAACCCTAACCCTAACCCTAACCCTAACCCTAACCCTAACCCTAACCCTAACCTAACCCTAACCCTAACCCTAACCCTAACCCTAACCCTAACCCTAACCCTAACCCTAACCCTAACCCTAACCCTAACCCTAACCCTAACCCTAACCCTAACCCTAACCCTAACCCTAACCCTAACCCTAACCCTAACCCTAACCCTAACCCTAACCCTAACCCTAACCCTAACCCTAACCCTAACCCTAACCCTAACCCTAACCCTAACCCTAACCCTAACCCTAACCCTAACCCACCTAACCCTAACCCTAACCCTAACCCTAACCCTAACCCTAACCCTAACCCTAACCTAACCCTAACCCTAACCCTAACCCTAACCCTAACCCTAACCCTAACCCTAACCCTAACCCTAACCCTAACCCTAACCCTAACCCTAACCCTAACCCTAACCCTAACCCTAACCCTAACCCTAACCCTAACCCTAACCCTAACCCTAACCCTAACCCTAACCCTAACCCTAACCCTAACCCTAACCCTAACCCTAACCCTAACCCTAACCCTAACCCTAACCCTAACCCTAACCCTAACCCTAACCCTAACCCTAACCCTAACCCTAACCCTAACCCTAACCCTAACCCTAACCCTAACCCTAACCCTAACCCTAACCCTAACCCTAACCCTAACCCTAACCCTAACCCTAACCCTAACCCTAACCCTAACCCTAACCCTAACCCTAACCCTAACCCTAACCCTAACCCTAACCCTAACCCTAACCCTAACCCTAACCCTAACCCTAACCCTAACCCTAACCCTAACCCTAACCCTAACCCTAACCCTAACCTAACCCTAACCCTAACCCTAACCCTAACCCTAACCCTAACCCTAACCCTAACCCTAACCTAACCCTAACCCTAACCCTAACCCTAACCCTACCCTAACCCTAACCCTAACCCTAACCCTAACCCTAACCCTAACCCTAACCCTAACCTAACCCTAACCCTAACCCTAACCCTAACCCTAACCCTAACCCTAACCCTAACCCTAACCCTAACCCTAACCCTAACCCTAACCCTAACCCTAACCCTAACCCTAACCCTAACCCTAACCCTAACCCTAACCCTAACCCTAACCCTAACCCTAACCCTAACCCTAACCCTAACCCTAACCCTAACCCTAACCCTAACCCTAACCCTAACCCTAACCCTAACCCTAACCCTAACCCTAACCCTAACCCTAACCCTAACCCTAACCCTAACCCTAACCCTAACCCTAACCCTAACCCTAACCCTAACCCTAACCCTAACCCTAACCCTAACCCTAACCCTAACCCTAACCCTAACCCTAACCCTAACCCTAACCCTAACCCTAACCCTAACCCTAACCCTAACCCTAACCCTAACCCTAACCCTAACCCTAACCCTAACCCTAACCCTAACCTAACCCTAACCCTAACCCTAACCCTAACCCTAACCCTAACCCTAACCCTAACCTAACCCTAACCCTAACCCTAACCCTAACCCTAACCCTAACCCTAACCCTAACCCTAACCCTAACCCTAACCCTAACCCTAACCCTAACCCTAACCCTAACCCTAACCCTAACCCTAACCCTAACCCTAACCCTAACCCTAACCCTAACCCTAACCCTAACCCTAACCCTAACCCTAACCCTAACCTAACCCTAACCCTAACCCTAACCCTAACCCTAACCCTAACCCTAACCCTAACCCTAACCCTAACCCTAACCCTAACCTAACCCTAACCCTAACCCTAACCCTAACCCTAACCCTAACCCTAACCCTAACCCTAACCCTAACCCTAACCCTAACCCTAACCCTAACCCTAACCCCTAACCCTAACCCTAACCCTAACCCTAACCCTAACCCTAACCCTAACCCTAACCCTAACCCTAACCCTAACCTAACCTAACCCTAACCCTAACCCTAACCCTAACCCTAACCCTAACCCTAACCCTAACCCTAACCCTAACCCTAACCCTAACCCTAACCCTAACCCTAACCCTAACCCTAACCCTAACCCTAACCCTAACCCTAACCCTAACCCTAACCCTAACCCTAACCCTAACCCTAACCCTAACCCTAACCCTAACCCTAACCCTAACCCTAACCCTAACCCTAACCCTAACCCTAACCCTAACCCTAACCCTAACCCTAACCCTAACCCTAACCCTAACCCTAACCCTAACCCTAACCCTAACCCTAACCCTAACCCTAACCCTAACCCTAACCCTAACCCTAACCCTAACCCTAACCCTAACCCTAACCCTAACCCTAACCCTAACCCTAACCCTAACCCTAACCCTAACCCTAACCCTAACCCTAACCCTAACCCTAACCTAACCCTAACCCTAACCCTAACCCTAACCCTAACCCTAACCCTAACCCTAACCCTAACCCTAACCCTAACCCTAACCCTAACCCTAACCCTAACCCTAACCCTAACCCTAACCCTAACCCTAACCCTAACCCTAACCCTAACCCTAACCCTAACCCTAACCCTAACCCTAACCCTAACCCTAACCCTAACCCTAACCCTAACCCTAACCCTAACCCTAACCCTAACCCTAACCCTAACCCTAACCCTAACCCTAACCCTAACCCTAACCCTAACCCTAACCCTAACCCTAACCCTAACCCTAACCCTAACCCTAACCCTAACCCTAACCCTAACCCTAACCCTCTAACCCTAACCCTAACCCTAACCCTAACCCTAACCCTAACCCTAACCCTAACCCTAACCCTAACCCTAACCCTAACCCTAACCCTAACCCTAACCCTAACCCTAACCCTAACCCTAACCCTAACCCTAACCCTAACCCTAACCCTAACCCTAACCCTAACCCTAACCCTAACCCTAACCCTAACCCTAACCCTAACCCTAACCCTAACCCTAACCCTAACCCTAACCCTAACCCTAACCCTAACCCTAACCCTAACCCTAACCCTAACCCTAACCCTAACCCTAACCCTAACCCTAACCCTAACCCTAACCCTAACCCTAACCCTAACCCTAACCCTAACCCTAACCCTAACCCTAACCCTAACCCTAACCCTAACCTAACCCTAACCCTAACCCTAACCCTAACCCTAACCCTACCCTAACCCTAACCCTAACCCTAACCCTAACCCTAACCCTACCCTAACCCTAACCCTAACCCTAACCCTAACCCTAACCCTAACCCTAACCCTAACCCTAACCCTAACCCTAACCCTAACCCTAACCCTAACCCTAACCCTAACCCTAACCCTAACCCTAACCCTAACCCTAACCCTAACCCTAACCCTAACCCTAACCCTAACCCTAACCCTAACCCTAACCCTAACCCTAACCCTAACCCTAACCCTAACCCTAACCCTAACCCTAACCCTAACCCTAACCCTAACCCTAACCCTAACCCTAACCCTAACCCTAACCCTAACCCTAACCCTAACCCTAACCCTAACCCTAACCCTAACCCTAACCCTAACCCTAACCCTAACCCTAACCCTAACCCTAACCCTAACCCTAACCCTAACCCTAACCCTAACCCTAACCCTAACCCTAACCCTAACCCTAACCCTAACCCTAACCCTAACCCTAACCCTAACCCTAACCCTAACCCTAACCCTAACCCTAACCCTAACCCTAACCCTAACCCTAACCCTAACCCTAACCCTAACCCTAACCCTAACCCTAACCCTAACCCTAACCCTAACCTACCCTAACCCTAACCCTAACCCTAACCCTAACCCTAACCCTAACCCTAACCCTAACCCTAACCCTAACCCTAACCCTAACCCTAACCCTAACCCTAACCCTAACCCTAACCCTAACCCTAACCCTAACCCTAACCCTAACCCTAACCCTAACCCTAACCTAACCCTAACCCTAACCCTAACCCTAACCCTAACCCTAACCCTAACCCTAACCCTAACCCTAACCCTAACCCTAACCCTAACCCTAACCCTAACCCTAACCCTAACCCTAACCCTAACCCTAACCCTAACCCTAACCCTAACCCTAACCCTAACCCTAACCCTAACCCTAACCCTAACCCTAACCCTAACCCTAACCCTAACCCTAACCCTAACCCTAACCCTAACCCTAACCCTAACCCTAACCCTAACCCTAACCCTAACCCTAACCCTAACCCTAACCCTAACCCTAACCCTAACCCTAACCCTAACCCTAACCCTAACCCTAACCCTAACCCTAACCCTAACCCTAACCCTAACCTAACCCTAACCCTAACCCTAACCCTAACCCTAACCCTAACCCTAACCCTAACCCTAACCCTAACCCTAACCCTAACCCTAACCCTAACCCTAACCCTAACCCTAACCTAACCCTAACCCTAACCCTAACCCTAACCCTAACCTAACCCTAACCCTAACCCTAACCCTAACCCTAACCCTAACCCTAACCCTAACCCTAACCCTAACCCTAACCCTAACCCTAACCCTAACCCTAACCCTAACCCTAACCCTAACCCTAACCCTAACCCTAACCCTAACCCTAACCCTAACCCTAACCCTAACCCTAACCCTAACCCTAACCCTAACCCTAACCCTAACCCTAACCCTAACCCTAACCCTAACCCTAACCCTAACCCTAACCCTAACCTAACCCTAACCCTAACCCTAACCCTAACCCTAACCCTAACCCTAACCCTAACCCTAACCCTAACCCTAACCCTAACCCTAACCCTAACCCTAACCCTAACCCTAACCCTAACCCTAACCCTAACCCTAACCCTAACCCTAACCCTAACCCTAACCCTAACCCTAACCCTAACCCTAACCCTAACCCTAACCCTAACCCTAACCCTAACCCTAACCCTAACCCTAACCCTAACCCTAACCCTAACCCTAACCCTAACCCTAACCCTAACCCTAACCCTAACCCTAACCCTAACCTAACCCTAACCCTAACCCTAACCCTAACCCTAACCCTAACCCTAACCCCTAACCCTAACCCTAACCCTAACCCTAACCCTAACCCTAACCCTAACCCTAACCCTAACCCTAACCCTAACCCTAACCCTAACCCTAACCCTAACCCTAACCCTAACCCTAACCCTAACCCTAACCCTAACCCTAACCCTAACCCTAACCCTAACCCTAACCCTAACCTAACCCTAACCCTAACCCTAACCCTAACCCTAACCCTAACCCTAACCCTAACCCTAACCCTAACCCTAACCCTAACCCTAACCCTAACCCTAACCCTAACCCTAACCCTAACCCTAACCCTAACCTAACCCTAACCCTAACCCTAACCCTAACCCTAACCCTAACCCTAACCCTAACCCTAACCCTAACCCTAACCCTAACCCTAACCCTAACCCTAACCCTAACCCTAACCCTAACCCTAACCTAACCCTAACCCTAACCCTAACCCTAACCCTAACCCTAACCCTAACCCTAACCCTAACCTAACCCTAACCTAACCCTAACCCTAACCCTAACCCTAACCCTAACCCTAACCCTAACCCTAACCCTAACCCTAACCCTAACCCTAACCCTAACCCTAACCCTAACCCTAACCCTAACCCTAACCCTAACCCTAACCCTAACCCTAACCCTAACCCTAACCCTAACCCTAACCCTAACCCTAACCCTAACCCTAACCCTAACCCTAACCCTAACCCTAACCCTAACCCTAACCCTAACCCTAACCCTAACCCTAACCCTAACCCTAACCCTAACCCTAACCCTAACCCTAACCCTAACCCTAACCCTAACCCTAACCCTAACCCTAACCCTAACCCTAACCCTAACCCTAACCCTAACCCTAACCCTAACCCTAACCCTAACCCTAACCCTAACCCTAACCCTAACCCTAACCCTAACCCTAACCCTAACCCTAACCCTAACCCTAACCCTAACCCTAACCCTAACCCTAACCCTAACCCTAACCCTAACCCTAACCCTAACCCTAACCCTAACCCTAACCCTAACCCTAACCCTAACCCTAACCCTAACCCTAACCCTAACCCTAACCCTAACCCTAACCCTAACCCTAACCCTAACCCTAACCCTAACCCTAACCCTAACCCTAACCCTAACCCTAACCCTAACCCTAACCCTAACCCTAACCCTAACCCTAACCCTAACCCTAACCCTAACCCTAACCCTAACCCTAACCCTAACCCTAACCCTAACCCTAACCCTAACCCTAACCCTAACCCTAACCCTAACCCTAACCCTAACCCTAACCCTAACCCTAACCCTAACCCTAACCCTAACCCTAACCCTAACCCTAACCCTAACCCTAACCCTAACCCTAACCCTAACCCTAACCCTAACCCTAACCCTAACCCTAACCCTAACCCTAACCCTAACCCTAACCCTAACCCTAACCCTAACCCTAACCCTAACCCTAACCCTAACCCTAACCCTAACCCTAACCCTAACCCTAACCCTAACCCTAACCCTAACCCTAACCCTAACCCTAACCTAACCCTAACCCTAACCCTAACCCTAACCCTAACCCTAACCCTAACCCTAACCCTAACCCTAACCCTAACCCTAACCCTAACCCTAACCCTAACCCTAACCCTAACCCTAACCCTAACCCTAACCCTAACCCTAACCCTAACCCTAACCCTAACCCTAACCCTAACCCTAACCCTAACCCTAACCCTAACCCTAACCCTAACCTAACCCTAACCCTAACCCTAACCCTAACCCTAACCCTAACCCTAACCCTAACCCTAACCCTAACCCTAAACCCTAACCCTAACCCTAACCCTAACCCTAACCCTAACCCTAACCCTTATTCCAACCCTAACCCTACCCATCACAGACCCACTTGTATCAACCCCATCCACTAAAACCCTAATTTTGACAAAAATAGATACTAATGTAACCCTTACTCCTACCCTAATCCTACCCATCACAAACCCACTCGCATTAACCCTAATTTCAAACTTCATTGGACAAAAAATAGAGGCTAACCTAACCCTTACTCCTACCCTAACCCTACCCATCACAGACCCACTCGCATCAACCCTATCGACAAAAACCTTAACTCCAAACTTCACTAGACAAAAAAATAGATACTAACGTAGTCCCTACCCTACCCTAATCCTACCCATCACAAACCAGTTTGCATTGACCCTAATTTGAAAACCCATCAGACAAAAAAATAGATATTAACCTAGCCCTTACTCCTACCCTAATCCTACCCGTCACAAACCCACTGGCATCAACCTTATTGACAAAAACCTTAATAGACACTAACGTAGCTCCTACTCCTACCCTAAACCTACCCATCACAAACCTACTCGCATCAACCCTAATTAGAAAATCCATTAGACAAAAAAATTAGATACTAACCTAGCCCTTGCTCCTACCCTAATCCTACCCAACACAAACCCACTGGCATCAACCCTATTGACAAAAACCTTAATTCAAAACTCCATAGACACTAACGTAGCTCCTACTCCTACCCTAAACCTACCCATCACAAACCTACTCGCATCAACCCTAATTAGAAAATGCATTAGACAAAAAATTAGGTACTAACCTAGCCCTTACTCCTTCCCTAATCCTACCCGACACAAACCCACTCGCATCAACCCTATCGACCAAAACCCTAAATTCAAAATTCCATTAGACAAAAAAATAGATACCAATATAAGCCCTACTCTTACAATACCCATTGTAAAAAACCATATAGGCTATACTTGCGCGTCAAGTAACCATTTAACCAAAAAAATCCCAAAAGCAAACTCCTAATTCAACCCATACAACTAATATTATCTAGGACAGGGTGACTAACAACCCACACACAAACTCCACCCACAAACCCAATTCTTGACCAAGATTTTAACCCTTAAAGCCAGACAGGAAGTTGTCGTATTTCATTAACGAAAGATATTACCGTATCGGGACAAAGACTAAAAGTACCGTCCTAATCACCACTCCTCACCACCCCAAACCCAATCAACTCGGACCTTTCCTTCAAAATATGCGTCCGTTTTTATAAGAGCACTTTTTCTATTAAAACGCCTATATCTCGGAAAAGAAAGCACGCACCAAGGCCAAACTCAACCTCATAACATCTCTCTGTAATACCTGTCACACCATAAAACCCTGAACTTCTGGGACCTTTCCTTACTAAATGCACCATTTCCTATCAAGCCACACATCGCGGCCTAAGGGGGCGCTAGAGTCTCACACGGGGGCACGTACAATAGGCCCTATCCTCACCCTTCTTTGACACGAATATCAACACTATAGCCCAACTCAACACAGAGATATAGTCCATCTAAGTTGACACCTCGATAATCACCCTTTCAATCATTTAATCACCTTTTACGTAGACTTCAAATTCCCTGACCTGTTACATAGACTTCAAATTCCCTGACCTTTTACCACATACCAAAATACCCCACCTATGGGAGGATTGCAATGCTGGATCAGGATTATCGGGCTTCGGCTTGGTTCGCTGGTCCAGAGCAAGTTCAGATTGGAAACTTTGCAATTCCTAAAAACCAGGAAAGGAAACAAGAACAATCACTTTCATCAGTAAAACTTACCCATCAGACCAACCAAACCGAAAAGAACGGATTATAACAAACTTTACCCCAGTGTTCATAATTGATGGAAACATAAAGACAGAAGTTTCTTAAAACAACAAAACCAAAAGATAAAATAAGCTACTCACCTTGCCCATAAGCCAAAAAAGGCATTGCTCCTAGACGGGAGCCAATCACAGGCGACACAGTATAGTCTGACAGGCGTCGGCCAGTGCCCCTCCTCATTCTCCCTACTTCAAACCTTTCCAGACGAGTGCTGGCTTGGGGGGAGATGTTGTAATTTTCCCTAACCTAACCTTGGCCAGAGCCATCGGACTAGACATACTGTTCTATGCACAGGACCCTGAACAAATGGGCCCACAAATTAGATAAGATCCTCATCCCCTCCGGTTTCTCTCCTGCCCTTCGTGGTCGATGGAGAAACGGGATGGGGAGACGAATCGAACCCAGACAGGTTCGTTGGAAAATGTGAGACCCAGACAGGCCGCACATTTTCTGGTTCGTCCTCTTAAAAAAGGATCTCAATTTTAGGAGACACATGGTCAAAAATTCCCCTTTATCTAACCACTAGGTGACTGCCTTAGACCAGGATTAAACTCCGTGATTCGATCCTCACCACAGGCCAAAATACTTAACCATTGGGGGGTTTTGCGATGCTGGGTCAGGATTATCGAGCTTCGGCCTGATTCGCTGATCCAGAGCAAGTTCAGACCGGAAACTTCGCAATTCCTAAAAACCAGAAAGGGAAACAAAAATAATCATAAAATTATCAGTAAAGGTTAGCCATGACCCCACTAAAACTTACTCATCGAACTAACCCAACCGAACGAAACGGATAACAAAAACCACACCTACTTTTATAACCTTCCACCTAACTGAATAAGACAAAAACCACAGAAGTTTCATAAATTAACAAAAGGATATATATACTTAAAAAATTATACGCCACCCACCTGACCCAAAAGCCCAAAAAAAAGGCACTGCTCCTAACGGGAGCCAATCACAGGCGACAACAGTATAGTCTGGCATGCGCAACCAGAGTCATCAGACTAAGACATACTGTCCCATGCACATGATCCGGTACAAATGGGCCCACAAATTTGATAGAAGATCCTCATCCCCTCCGGTTTCTCTCCTGCCCTCCGTGGTTGGTAGAGAAACGGGATGGGGAGACGAATCGAACCCAGACAGGTTCATTGGAAAATGTGAGACCCAGACAGGCCGCACATTTTCTGGTTCGTCCTCTTAAAAAAGGATCTCAATTTTAGGAGACACATGGTCAGAAATTCCCCTTTATCTAACCACTAGGTGACTCCCTTAGACCAGGATTAAACTCCGTGATTCGATCCTCACCACAGGCTAAAATACTTAACCATTGGGGGGTTTTGCGATGCTGGGTCAGGATTATCGAGCTTCGGCCTGATTCGCTGATCCAGAGCAAGTTCAGACCAGAAACTTCGCAATTCCTAAAAACCAGAAAGGGAAACAAAAATAATCATAAAATTATCAGTAAAGGTTAGCCATGACCCCAATAAAACTTACTCATCGAACTAACCCAACCGAACGAAACGGATAACAAAAACCACACCTACTTTTATAGCCTTACACCTAACTGAATAAGGCGAAAACCACAGAAGTTTCATAAATTAACAAAAGGATATATATATATATATAAATTAAAAAAATTATACGCCACCCACCTGACCCAAAAGCCCCCAAAAAAGGCACTGCTCCCAACGGGAGCCAATCACAGGCGACAACAGTATAGTCTGGCATGCGCAACCAGAGTCATCAGACTAAGACATACTGTCCCATGCACATGATCCAGTACAAATGGGCCCACAAATTAGATAGAAGATCCTCATCCCCTCCGGTTTTCTCTCCTGAACTTTCATAAATTAACAAAAGGATATAAAATAAATCAATACACCACCCACCTGACCCATAAGCTAAAAAAAGGCACTGCTCTTAACGGGAACCAATCACAGGCGACATGTGTAACCAGAGTCATCGGACTAGACATACTGTTCCATGCACATGATCCCTCTCAAATTTTAGGAGATACATGATCAAAAAAATCCCCGTTCACTATTAAACTACCCCTTAACCTACCCACCCCACTCCACTCCACCCCTTAACCTATCCACCCCCCCCACAACCTACCCCTTAATCTAAATCCTACCATCTTGCAAACCACACACTCTAAACACAAAACTACGGAAAACTTAGTTTACTGTTTCTTTAAGGGTACGATAAACAACATTCGTTGTCAAATTTCGATAAATGGCATTCGCCATCGTGATCCGAAAAATGACACTCATCGCCAACAATCCATGAGCCGACTTTTACCGTCAACCTTTCAGGAATCGTTTTTCGCTTAAAGACAATTCAGAGGTCGACCTTTACGATCGCCTTTTCATGAATTGTTCTTCAACCATCGACTTTCGTCGACAACAATTCATGGGCCAACTTTTACCGTCGACTTTTCATGAATCGTTATTCACAAACACATGTTCATGCAATTCATGTATTGACTTTTACCGTCAACCTTTCATGAATGTCGTAGCCATTATTTGAACTAAAAAACCAAGACAGAGTGACTCAGCGGAACACCTTTTCTATCCACGGTGACACAAAATGCCTTCTGGGAAATAACTTATAAAAACTTATCATCCTGAAAGTACACCTTCTAAAAATAAAAAATCAATCATCTTTTCTTTTAAAGAAGGGATAAACAGCGTTTACCGAAGAGATTTGTTCACCATTTAGAGCCTTTTTTAATGATATGCGAAATCCACAAATACAGGAGTTGTTTTTTACCTTTAAACTTTCAAAAATCGTTTTTCGTTTATCAAAGATGATTCAGGGATTGACGCTTACCATCAACCCTTCATGAATCATTCTTCGATCATCGACTTTCATCGACAAACAATTCATGAGTCAACTTTTACCGTCAACCAATCATGAATCATTATTCACGAATAAACGTTTGTGAGTATTTCATGGATTGACTTTTACCGTCAACTTTCATGAATCTCATGATTTAAACCTAAAAACCACAATACAGCGACTCAACGGAACACCTTTTCTATCCGCGGTGACACAAGATGCCTTATGGGTAATAACCTATAAAACTTACCCTCTTGCAAACAACACGCTCTATACATGACACTGCGGAAAACTTAACCGCCTTTTTTTAGGGTTCAGGCTCCCAACGGTTGTCCTTGGTAAGGATGATGTCGGTTTGGTTCTAGCTTGCGCCTTAGGGGGAAAGGCTGGTAGAAGCTTGATGGGCTCTTCGGGGCTCATCCGCCAGTCTGACCCTCGACCTGGCCCCTTAAAAATCCATTCATTTATTATGGTGAATGGGGAGGTCAGGTTTGCCCCATTCGGGGGGCTCCCTGGGCCGTTGAGCTCGGCTGCCGGGGGTGGTGGCGATTGACTTCGCTATCTGCCCCAGGGCTGTGGTGTCTCTGTGGCTTTCGGGGGGTCCTTTGAAGGGTCTCCCGGCACTCTGGGGGTCTGGAGACCTGGGGAGGCTGAAAGTAAGTTTTGGCTATCCCTGGGTGGAAGGGCCTTCGGGGTCTTGGGGCCGAGAGGATTGGGAATCTCTCGGCCCTGGGGACTCCCGGGTACCTATCGGTTCACGAGGATGGGAATCTCGTGTCCGGTGGGGGCCTTGGGTTTCGGCTTGGGTGATCTTTAGGGGCTAAATCAGCAAGGGGGAGTTGGGCGGCGGTGATCCGTTCGCTGTCTGCCTTTTTTCCCCCTGGGTCCCACGGGACCCAGCTGATTTGGGCAAGGGATCCCTTGGTGCCCTTCTGGAGGCCCTGCCTCTGGGGGACACGGGGGGGTTCCCACTCCCCGGATTAGCCGGGGAAGGCCCCACCAAAATCAGCAGGGGCTAAGGGGGAAGGACGATCTGATCGTCGCGGACCCTGGATCCCTAAGTTCCCTAAGAACTTGGCTGATTTGGGCACAGGACCCGGGGGAGACCTGTTAGTCCATTCGGCTGTAACATGGTTGCGGCCGGTGGGCTCTCTCGGTGCCCTTGGATCCAGCTCTGGGAAATCGGAGAGTGTTCCCTGTGGGGCTCTTAACGAGCATTGCGGGACCTCTTCCGATGGATCGGAGTTAGCCCCAAGAAGAGACCTTTTAGTCACAGACTCTTCTCGGGTGACCTGGGTAACCTAACGGTGATAACAAAGGGTCACTTGGGGGAGTGGTAAGTATCCAGCCTTCCCGGGGTAACACCCGGTTGGGTGGCCTAGGGCGATGGGCCTTAATTGGAGCCCAATTTTTTACGGTGACTATTGCCACTCACGCAACAGCACATTGTGCAACCAACATCCAACACACTGACATGTTTCTTCCCAGCTACTTTTTTGCTTGTCTTCATTGCTGGACTTTGAGTTGTTCAACTCAAAAAATACATTCTTACTTGACTCGTGGAGTCCACTTCCCGATACACATAGATTTCCTCGAACCCATACCCCTTCCTCCGACCCTGACCCCCCACCCCATCCCAACCCCAACCAACACACTAACCTTGGCCTACCAAAAAAATACTACAAACAAACCACTGACATCTACCTAAAAGATCAGGATTAGTTCACCATACATTAGAACCCAAAAAACAATTGTGGTTCTTTTTAGAAAAAACATAGCAATTGGGCTGGAGACACACGTTTGGGACTGATCCCCCAGACGGGCCGCCTCAGAGGAGGGTGTCTAGTGTTTAAAGAGCCGAAACACCCGATGATACTGAGGTACGCTACTGAAGATGTGTCTCAAACATTTCCCTCAGACATCTCACTTGAGGGAGTAAGAATCTCAAAGCAATACACTATCATTACCCACACTCCCACACTAACTCTAGCCATCACAAATCCACTCGCATCAACCCTACCAAACCCATTTTTTACACCAAAAAAACTTACCCACTAAGGCATCTTTTGACCAGAAAACGCTTTTCAAAAAACCATAAAATATAGAACTACCCCCACTCCTACACTAACCCTACCCATCACAAAACCTATTGGCATTAACCCTATCGACTAAAACCCTAATGTGAAACTCCACAAAACAAAAATAGATATTTTAACGTAACCCTTATTCCAACCCTAACCCTACCCATCACAGACCCACTTGTATCAACCCCATCCACTAAAACCCTAATTTTGACAAAAATAGATACTAATGTAACCCTTACTCCTACCCTAATCCTACCCATCACAAACCCACTCGCATTAACCCTAATTTCAAACTTCATTGGACAAAAAATAGAGGCTAACCTAACCCTTACTCCTACCCTAACCCTACCCATCACAGACCCACTCGCATCAACCCTATCGACAAAAACCTTAACTCCAAACTTCACTAGACAAAAAAATAGATACTAACGTAGTCCCTACCCTACCCTAATCCTACCCATCACAAACCAGTTTGCATTGACCCTAATTTGAAAACCCATCAGACAAAAAAATAGATATTAACCTAGCCCTTACTCCTACCCTAATCCTACCCGTCACAAACCCACTGGCATCAACCTTATTGACAAAAACCTTAATAGACACTAACGTAGCTCCTACTCCTACCCTAAACCTACCCATCACAAACCTACTCGCATCAACCCTAATTAGAAAATCCATTAGACAAAAAAATTAGATACTAACCTAGCCCTTGCTCCTACCCTAATCCTACCCAACACAAACCCACTGGCATCAACCCTATTGACAAAAACCTTAATTCAAAACTCCATAGACACTAACGTAGCTCCTACTCCTACCCTAAACCTACCCATCACAAACCTACTCGCATCAACCCTAATTAGAAAATGCATTAGACAAAAAATTAGGTACTAACCTAGCCCTTACTCCTTCCCTAATCCTACCCGACACAAACCCACTCGCATCAACCCTATCGACCAAAACCCTAAATTCAAAATTCCATTAGACAAAAAAATAGATACCAATATAAGCCCTACTCTTACAATACCCATTGTAAAAAACCATATAGGCTATACTTGCGCGTCAAGTAACCATTTAACCAAAAAAATCCCAAAAGCAAACTCCTAATTCAACCCATACAACTAATATTATCTAGGACAGGGTGACTAACAACCCACACACAAACTCCACCCACAAACCCAATTCTTGACCAAGATTTTAACCCTTAAAGCCAGACAGGAAGTTGTCGTATTTCATTAACGAAAGATATTACCGTATCGGGACAAAGACTAAAAGTACCGTCCTAATCACCACTCCTCACCACCCCAAACCCAATCAACTCGGACCTTTCCTTCAAAATATGCGTCCGTTTTTATAAGAGCACTTTTTCTATTAAAACGCCTATATCTCGGAAAAGAAAGCACGCACCAAGGCCAAACTCAACCTCATAACATCTCTCTGTAATACCTGTCACACCATAAAACCCTGAACTTCTGGGACCTTTCCTTACTAAATGCACCATTTCCTATCAAGCCACACATCGCGGCCTAAGGGGGCGCTAGAGTCTCACACGGGGGCACGTACAATAGGCCCTATCCTCACCCTTCTTTGACACGAATATCAACACTATAGCCCAACTCAACACAGAGATATAGTCCATCTAAGTTGACACCTCGATAATCACCCTTTCAATCATTTAATCACCTTTTACGTAGACTTCAAATTCCCTGACCTGTTACATAGACTTCAAATTCCCTGACCTTTTACCACATACCAAAATACCCCACCTATGGGAGGATTGCAATGCTGGATCAGGATTATCGGGCTTCGGCTTGGTTCGCTGGTCCAGAGCAAGTTCAGATTGGAAACTTTGCAATTCCTAAAAACCAGGAAAGGAAACAAGAACAATCACTTTCATCAGTAAAACTTACCCATCAGACCAACCAAACCGAAAAGAACGGATTATAACAAACTTTACCCCAGTGTTCATAATTGATGGAAACATAAAGACAGAAGTTTCTTAAAACAACAAAACCAAAAGATAAAATAAGCTACTCACCTTGCCCATAAGCCAAAAAAGGCATTGCTCCTAGACGGGAGCCAATCACAGGCGACACAGTATAGTCTGACAGGCGTCGGCCAGTGCCCCTCCTCATTCTCCCTACTTCAAACCTTTCCAGACGAGTGCTGGCTTGGGGGGAGATGTTGTAATTTTCCCTAACCTAACCCTAACCCTAACCCTAACCCTAACCCTAACCCTAACCCTAACCCTAACCCTAACCCTAACCCTAACGCCTAAACCTACCCAGATACCCCTGACTAATAAGTATATAGACATACCCACATCACACCTAAACCTACCCAGATACCCCTGGCTAATAAATATATAGACATACCCACCCCACACCTAAACCTACCCAGATACCCCTGGCTAGTAAATATATAAACATACCCACATCACCCCTAAACCTACCCAGACACCCCTGGCAATGTCACCAGGGGGTCTACAGCCCTCTCATCATGCTAACCCCCACCACAAAACCCTACCTAAAACCTACCCCTCTTACCTGGGGTCCAGATGGGTCAACCCTCGACTCCGCACCCCGCGTGGATCCAGCCCGGCCTGGCGTACCCCTCGTGGACGTAACCCTGGATTCCTGCAAAAAACAGAGAAAAAAATGATGAGTGGTTATATAAAATATAGTGTGGGTTAAATAACATAAATGGTTAATATAGTAAATAAATAAATAAACTGATGTGATGATACATACTTATCTGGCTTATACAATAATAAAATAAAAAAGAATGAAATTTATTATAAATATAATGGCACTAGCAGGACATGGTAACGTTGTTGGCTATCTTTGGACCTGGGCCGCCTTTAGTGGTCAGTAGAAGGCTGGACCGTGCACAACCATTTCAGGGACCTTAGGGTCCCTGATCTTGGATTTTTCATTCCCCTAACCCTAACCCTAACCCTAACCCTAACCCTAACCTAACCCTAACCCTAACCCTAACCCTAACCCTAACCCTAACCCTAACCCTAACCCTAACCCTAACCCTAACCCTAACCCTAACCTAACCCTAACCCTAACCCTAACCCTAACCCTAACCCTAACCCTAACCTAACCCTAACCTAACCCTAACCCTAACCCTAACCCTAACCCTAACCCACATACCAAAATATTCCACCTATGGGAGGATTGCAATGCTGGATCAGGATTATCGGGCTTCGGCTTGGTTCGCTGGTCCAGAGCAAGTTCAGATTGGAAACTTTGCAATTCCTAAAAACCAGGAAAGGAAACAAGAACAATCACTTTCATCAGTAAAACTTACCCATCAGACTAACCAAACCGAAAAGAACGGATTATAACAAACTTTACCCCAGTGTTCATAATTGATGGAAACATAAAGACAGAAGTTTCTTAAAACAACAAAACCAAAAGATAAAATAAGCTACTCACCTTGCCCATAAGCCAAAAAAGGCATTGCTCCTAGACGGGAGCCAATCACAGGCGACACAGTATAGTCTGACAGGCGTCGGCCAGTGCCCCTCCTCATTCTCCCTACTTCAAACCTTTCCAGACGAGTTCTGGCTTGGGGGGAGATGTTGTAATTTTCCCTAACCTAACCCTAACCCTAACCCCACCCGAGGATCCTGAGGTACACCACTGAAGATGTGTTCATTTTGGGTAGGGGAAGGAGTATTTGGGGGAACGGGGGAGGGAGGGAGGGAGGGAGGGGGGGAGGGAGGAACAGGGAGTGGGAGGAAATGGGAAGGACAGGAATAGGGGGGACAGGCATAGCAGTCTATAACGGTATTTTAAAACTAATCTAAGGTAGGATTAGGAGGAAGGGAAGAGAGGGATATATATTTTTTCCTAGGGAAGGAGGATTAGGGGAAAGAGAGTAGGGGAAGGGGAAGGGGTTGGGGGAAGGTAGGAAGGAGGGGGAGGGGAAGGGATGTAAGAGGAAGGTTAATGGAGAAGGAAAGGGAAAATAAGAACCGGGAAATAGTAAGGAGAAGGGACTCATGGGAATGCGATGCTCGGCCAGGATTATCGAGCCATAACTCCTCGGGGTGTGGTTAGATTCGCTGGTGGAGAATAAATCAAGTTGTGGATTTCGTATTCCGGAGTTAGGGATAATGGTAGGGGGTGAGCAGCCTCATCAAAAACATGCGCCGGCCCGTGCACTTCTGCGTTCTTCCTACTCCAAACTGGATTAACCGATGAGGTTTTTCTGGGGGAAGGCGCGGCCTTTTTCAAAACCTAACCCTAACCCTAAATATATAAACATACCCACATCACCCCTAAACCTACCCAGACACCCCTGGCAATGTCACCAGGGTGTCTACAGCCCTCTCATCATGCTAACCCCCACCACAAAACCCTACCTAAAACCTACCCCTCTTACCTGGGGTCCAGATGGGTCAACCCTCGACTCCGCACCCCGCGTGGATCCAGCCCGGCCTGGCGTACCCCTCGTGGACGTAGCCCTGGATTCCTGCAAAAAAACAGAGAAAAAAATGATGAGTGGCTATATAAAATATAGTGTGGGTTAAATAACATAAATGGTTAATATAGTAAATAAATAAATAAACTGATGTGATGATACATACTTATCTGGCTTATAATAAAAAATAATGAAATTTATTATACATATAATGGCACTAGCAGGACATGGTAACGTTGTTGGCTATCTTTGGACCTGGGCCGCCTTTAGTGGTCAGTAGAAGGCTGGACCGTGCACAACCATTTCAGGGACCTTAGGGTCCCTGATCTTGGATTTTTCATTCCCCTAACCCTAACCTAACCCTAACCCTAACCCTAACCCTAACCCTAACCCTAACCTAACCCTAACCCTAACCCTAACCCTAACCCTAACCCTAACCCGGGTTCGCCAGTTGAGAGTAAATCCAAGGAAGGATTTCGTGCTCCGAGGAAGGATCAGGGCAGGTGGTGGTGGGGGTGTGGGGGGGGAAGGAAAAGGAAAAAGAAAAAGCCGTATGATTGAGGGGGGTATTTAGGGGAGGAATTGGAGGTCCATGGAAAGGGAATGGGAGGGGGAAGGGAAGGGAAGGGGGACAGGGAGGAAGGATGGGGAAGAGAGAAGGAGGAATACAGGTAAGAATGCATGGTTTCTGGATTTTGTGTTTCAGGAAAAGTGGTAACAATCGCTAAAAATGGATAGGGATGGTACTTTCAAACGGATAGTGAGGACAATACATAAATATGTTAAAATGACCCACCATCTGGAACAATTGAGAGAAACAGAGGAAGAACCAGGGCCCAGGTCTTTGCAGAAGGTGGCCAGATGGTTGGGGGGAGTGGTACTACCGGCAGCCCCATCCCCTACAGTAGGCTGGAAGCTGTATGGGAGCGCAAGGAGATGGCTCTGTGATAGCCTGGACATCCTGAGAAATCATTATACCTCGGTCCAGAAGGAGGCACTGGAGGGGCTAAGGGCTATCGACCGGGAGGAGGGAACCAGAGCCCTGGAGGTGGCGGCTAGATGGGCCCGACGGAATCTCAAGAATCTACAGGAGAAAACTGTGCAAGAGGCAATGAAAGGGATTAAACAGCTGTGGAAAGAGGAAGAGGAGAAGGAGGGAGGGGAGGGGAGGGCCCAGGAACATATCACAGTGGTTAGACCCATTACCGCAATTAGCGGGACAACAGGAGGGGAAGGAGCGCAGGAAGGGGGGAAGGAGCCGGGACAAGAGGAAGAGGGACGGAGGGAGGGGAGCAGAGGGGACGTTAGGCCAGGGTTCCAAGGATCAGAGGGGGGTCTGGGGGGGAGGGAACCAGGAGGGGGGAGAGAATCGGAGGAGGAACTAGAGGGGGAATCAGGGAGGGAGGACACAGACGGCATAGGAGGGGGAGAGGGGGAAGATGTCATTTGGGTGACAACGGAGGGGGGGGTAGGGGGGAAACAGGGGGAGGGGGAGATAGGGAGAGTTACTACACAGGAAATAGCGGTAGGACCAGAGGATGAGGATGTAATTTGGGTAACGAGGGATGAGGTGGGAGGGAGCAGTGAATCCACAGGAGGACTGGGGGACCCTGCCCAAGGGAAAAGGAAGAGGGGAAGGGAGGAGGAGGGGAGGAGGGGACGACCACAGGGGGGGAGGGGGAAGAGGATATATGGATGGAATTAGTGTTATTCCAAAGGCAGGAGCATAGGGGCAATAAACTCCGCAATTGGATACTGGAGCCGAGGAGGCCAGTACTGATCCTGGGAGACTCCAACATGGCAAGACTACCATCAGTGTGGGAGGCAAGAGTGCAAATCGTGTGCTACCCAGGGGCACGGTGGTCACACGTGCATGACATTTTGAAGAAAAACACACCCACCACGGATAGTGTGACCCAAGTAGTCTTGTCATTTGGAATTAATGAAAGAACGTATGAGGGGGTGGGGCGGGTGGGCGGATGGATCAGGAGGACCCTGGGCATGGCGGAGCAGACATTTCCCAATGCCCGGATATACATCCCGACTATAAACTTCAGCCCACTGCTACCGGGGGACCAGAAAGACAATTTGATCCAGATTAATGGGCACATCAGGGCAACCGGGAAGGCCCTGGACATTCTCCCTACTAAGGACTTTCAAACCGAGCCGGACAAGGTACATTGGACCCAGGGGACGGGCTGGGCAATGTGGCTGCATTGGGCGGCCCATTTAAACTGGCAAGGGAGGGGCACACAGGGGACCAACAGTCAGGGACTGTGGTGAACCTCTCCCAAACCAAGAAGTTCCAAAAAGTGGAGATGAGGGTGTTACAGAGGGGATTGTCATTTATTCCCAGGGGGCAGGACATGGGGGGTAGTGGTTGGCACAGGGCAGAGGCAGAAGAGGGCCTGACAGCCTACCACAGGAGGGTGAAATTGGCCCAATTCTTTGATGGGGAGGGGGAGGAAAGGATAAGGGTGCCATTTACCGGCAGTTCGGACTGGGAACCCCAGGACAATCAGGTGGGGGAACAAGTCAGGAGGGTGATGGTGGAGGACCTTAGGATTATGGGGGAAATGAGGGAGGTGCCGGAGACCCCAAATCTCTCAGGAGAGGAGTGGAGGGCATTGAAGAGACTCCGGGAGGACGGTTCCTTGGTCATTAAACCAGCCGATAAGGGGAACCTGGTGGTGATAATGGACCGCGAGCAATATGTGAGGGAGGCCATGAGACAACTACAAGACCCGGAATTTTATCAAGAGCTGGACCAACCCATATTTATGGAATCAGTGGGACTAATTAAGGAGGAGTTGAACATACTAAAAAGGAAAGGGATCCTCAATGCCAGACAGGTCCAGTACATTTTGGGACAAGGGACACCTAGGGGGAGGATATTTTATCTACTCCCTAAAGTGCACAAAGACAGAACGACCTGGTGGTTTCCGGGAGTCCCCCCGGGGAGGCCTATAGTGTCGGACTGTGGAAGCGAGAGCTATGGGGTGGCAGAGTGGATAACCGCGTATCTGAACCCATTATCCACAAAGCATGGAAGTTACATCCGGGACACGCAACATTTCCTGGGGAAGGTCCGGGAAATGAGGTTGGGGACACAGGCAAAGTTGTTTTCAATGGACGTGGACAGTCTCTACACCAACATTGAAACGTCCAGGGGGTTGGAAGCGGTCAGGAAATGCTTTCAGCGATATCCGGAGGAAGGGAGACCGGAGGAGAGTCTGTTGAAGCTCTTGGAGATCAGCCTGACGAGGAATGACTTCGAATTCAATAAACGCTTTTTTTTACAAATAAAAGGGACCGCGATGGGGAAGAGGTTTGCGCCAGCGTATGCGAACATCTACATGGCCGAATGGGAGGAATCGGTCTTCCCGAAATGCAGCTCTCTCCCATCACAATATTGGAGGTACCTGGATGATATTTGGGGAGTATGGGAAGGTACGGACGGAGCCTGGGAGGAGTTTGTACGGACACTAAACTCGCACCACCCATCCATAAAGCTTAAGGTGGAACTAGGAGACACAAGCATTAACTTTCTGGACACCACAGTCTACAAAGGACAACGGTATTTGGCTACCGGGGAATTGGATGTAAGGGTCTATTTTAAACCTACAGACACCCATGCCTTGTTGCACCGGGGGAGCCATCATGATTCACGGGTGTTCAAGGGGATTGTGGGGGCACAACTATTGAGGTTCAGGAGGATTTGCACCGGAGAAGCGGATAGGGTGGCGGCGGTGAAGACCTTATTTAAGGTGTTGAGAGGTAGAGGATATTCCCGGCAGTTTCTGAGGGCATGTGCAAGGAAGGACGGAGGGACAGGTGAACGGAGGAGCGAAGCAGGGACCCAGGTCCTCAATAGGAGACCCTTGCCGCTGATTGTGAGGTTTTCCAAGACAGCAAAAGAACTGGTCAGGGGAGTCAGAGACACCCTGGAGAGATTGGCACCGGAACTGGGGGAAAAATACAGGGTGGTGGCGGCATACAAGAGAGGCAGGAATCTTGGGGACATGCTGGTACACAGTAAACTGGGACCAGCGGATGGGAAATCTCCAGGGAAGGGACGATCGACCTGGGTGAGAGGAGCGCATGGGAGGATGTACAGGTTCACGCAGACGATTCCTCTGAAACAAGCAAACTGTGTGTACGTTATTCAATGCGCCCGGTGTGGGAAGAAATATGTGGGGGAAACGGGGAACTCCATGCTAACCCGGATGTGGGGGCATAGGCACTCGATAAGGACAGGAACAGGCAAACAAGGGAACCTCATTTCTCACTTCCAAAGGCATGGGGTGACCAACATGAAGATTCGGGGATTAGAACATAATCCGGAATGGGAGAGGAGGGACAGGCGGAGGAGGGAGCGGCACTGGATTCAGAAACTGGACACGGGATTCCCTAAGGGGTTGAACATAAGGTTGCGGTGAGGGGGTTAAAATAAGTTATATTTAAAAAAAAGGGGAAACATCACCAATAAAAATGAAAATTCAAATTCACCAGTGTTGGGTGGTCATTTAGTACAAATAACAATAAAAAGGGTACCCATCACAGAAAGAGGGGTATAATCTTAAAGGAATTAGGCTATTTCTATACTAAGACCCCCCGTAAATCCTACCCCTCAGGGGGGAGGGGAGGGAGAGAGATATACAGGGCCCTCAACAGACCTAAACCTACCCGTCACAGAAGAGAGGGCATATGCTTAAAGGAAGTAGGCCAGGCCTATATTAACACCCCCCTAAAACCTACCCCTCGTTGGGGGGAGGGGATAGAGGGGGATATATAGGGCCCTTAACATACCTAAACCTACCCACCACAGAAGGAAGGGCATAATCTTAAATGAATTAGGCTATGCCTATATTAACATCCCCCTAAAACCTACCCCTCGCTGGGGGGAGGGGATGGAGGGAGATATATAGGGCCCTTAACATACCTAAACCTACCCGTCACAGAAGAAAGGGTATACTCTTGAAGGAATTAGGCGATTCCTATATTAACACCCCCCTAAAACCTACCCCTCGTGGGGGTCAGGGGATAGAGGGAGATATATAGGGCCCTTAACATACCTAAACCTACCCGTGGACTAATTTGTTCATGAGAAATTAATAAGGGAAAGAGGACGGAGAAGTAGAAGGAGGACGTAGAGGTAGAGGTAGAGGTAGAGGGAGAGGTAGGGGCTGGAGGAGTGGTTAGGGGGTGTGGTTTGACAGCAGGGGGAGCGGGGTTCTAGGTTGGGCAGATGGACAAAAATTTATTTTGTTTTAAGGGAAATGAATAAGGGTAGGTGAAGGTAGAGGTAGAAGTAGAGGTAGAGGTAGAGGGAGTGGGTAGGGTGTGTGGTTTGGCAGCAGGGGGATCGGGGTTCTAGGCTGGGCAGGGATTTAAATGGGTGGACGAATTTTTTGTAATAGAAAAGGAATAAGGGGAAGGAAGACTGAGAAGCAGAAGGAGGACGTAGAGGGAGAGATGGAGGTAGAGGTAGGGGCTGGGAGAGTGGTTAGGGTGGGTGGATTGGCAGCAAGGGGACCGGGGTTCTAGGGTGGGCAGGTGGACCAAAAAAATTGTTTTAGGGAAAATGAATAGGGATAGGTGGAGGTAGAGGTAGAGGTAGAGGTGGAAGTAGAGGTAGGGGCTGGGGGAGTGGGTAGGGTGTGTGGTTTGGCAGCAGGGGGACCGGGGTTCTAGGCTGGGCAGGTGGAACAAAAGAATTGTTTTAGGGAAAATGAATAGGGATAGGTGGAGGTAGAGGTAGAAGGAGAGGTAGGGGCTGGGGGAGTGGGTAGGGTGTGTGGTTTGGCAGCAGGGGGACCGGGGTTCTAGGCTGGGCAGGTGGAACAAAAGAATTGTTTTAGGGAAAATGAATAGGGATAGGTGGAGGTAGAGGTAGAGGTGGAAGGAGAGGTAGGGGCTGGGGGAGTGGTTAGGCGGCGTGGTTTGGTAGCAGGGGGACCGGGGTTCTAGGCTGGTCAGGGATGATACTTTTGTTGGCTATACCTTTTCGAGGGAAGATAAGAAGGGGAGAAGGACTGGGAGGTAGGAATGGAGACTGGGGTAGTGGGTAGAGTGTGGGGTGTGGCAACGGGGGGACCGGGGTTCGAGACTAGCTTGGGAAGAGATTGGTTTTGCCGCAAAAAGATATGAGGAGCGGGGAGACGGATGATCAGAGGGGGTGAGGTTTTTTCGTTGGAGGACAGGGGGACCGGGGGTCAAGACCAGGGTGCAGGGAAAAGAGATAGTGCGGGTGGGGAGGTAGCAGAGGGGGACAGGTGACGGGGAGATGGTGGGAAAGTTTTTTAAACAAAGGGGGAGGGACTACGGATATGGAAAGGAGGGGAAACCGATAAGGGAGAGAGAGAGAGGAAAGTGAGTGGGACCCTGAGGATTGTGGGAAATAAACATTTTTTGGAGGAACCAGGACAGAGTAGGGTGGGGTGGGAGGTCAAGAGGGGGGAGCAGATAGAGGGGAGTTAGGGTATGTGTTCCCTTACGGTTGCATTTTACTGCGGTAGGTGTGATGTCTGTATAGGGTTTCATGTACTTTAGGGGTGATCATTGGTAGAAGCTTGGTGCTAAGGTACCCGCCAATGAGAGCCCCGGGTCACAGGCCTTTCTCGGGTAGCCCTGGATACCTTGCGGTGTTAACGAAGGGGCGACTTGGGAGGGTGGGTAGGTATCCAGCCTCTCTGGGTCCATTTGGACAGCACGCAGAGAAGGTGGCCTTGGGTTCAAGGGTCTTGAATGGTACCCAATCTTCTATCGATGACTAGCATTAGGGGATTTAGAATAAATGGTATGAGGTTGTTGGAGGGTGGTTGGGGGGGAGCACATTGTAGTTGTAATAAAAGGGTTGTTGGAGGGTGGCGGGGGTGGGGACCTTGTAGTTTTGGCAGTAAAATGGGGAAACATGTTTTTTGGAAAACAAGAAAAGGAAAAAGAGGAGGAACGGGTGGAAGGGGTCGGGGGATGGGGAAAGCTGGGTAATAAGAGGAGAACACACGCCTGGGACTGATCCACCTGGGGCGGGCCGCCTCAGAGGAGGGTGTATGGTGTTTAAAGAGCCGAAACACCCGAGGATCCTGAGGTACACCACTGAAGATGTGTTCATTTTGGGTAGGGGAAGGAGTATTTGGGGGAACGGGGGAGGGAGGGAGGGAGGGAGGGGGGGAGGGAGGAACAGGGAGTGGGAGGAAATGGGAAGGACAGGAATAGGGGGGACAGGCATAGCAGTCTATAACGGTATTTTAAAACTAATCTAAGGTAGGATTAGGAGGAAGGGAAGAGAGGGATATATATTTTTTCCTAGGGAAGGAGGATTAGGGGAAAGAGAGTAGGGGAAGGGGAAGGGGTTGGGGGAAGGTAGGAAGGAGGGGGAGGGGAAGGGATGTAAGAGGAAGGTTAATGGAGAAGGAAAGGGAAAATAAGAACCTGGAAATAGTAAGGAGAAGGGACTCATGGGAATGCGATGCTCGGCCAGGATTATCGAGCCATAACTCCTCGGGGTGTGGTTAGATTCGCTGGTGGAGAATAAATCAAGTTGTGGATTTCGTATTCCGGAGTTAGGGATAATGGTAGGGGGTGAGCAGCCTCATCAAAAACATGCGCCGGCCCGTGCACTTCTGCGTTCTTCCTACTCCAAACTGGATTAACCGATGAGGTTTTTCTGGGGGAAGGCGCGGCCTTTTTCAAAACCTAACCTAACCCTAACCCTAACCCATTCCCCTAACCCTAACCCTAACCCACCCCTAAACCTACCCAGACACCCCTGGCAATATCACCAGGGGGTCTACAGCCCTCTCATCATGCTAACCCCCACCACAAAACCCTACCTAAAACCTACCCCTCTTACCTGGTGTCCAGATGGGTCAACCCTCGACTCCGCACCCCGCGTGGATCCAGCCCGGCCTGGCGTACCCTCGTGGACGTAGCCCTGGACTCCTGCAAAAAACAGAGAAAAAAATGAAAAAATGATGAGTGGCTATATAAAATATAGTGTGGGTTAAATAACATAAATGGTTAATATAGTAAGTAAATAAATACATAAATAAATAAATAAATAAATAAATAAATAAATAAATAAACTTATGTGATGAAACATACTTACCCCTTATCTGGCTTATACAATAATAAAATAAAAAAGAATGAAATTTATTATGAAATATGCTTTACAAATAAAAACTAAATATAATGGCACTAGCAGGACACGGTAACGTGTTGGCTATCTTTGGACCTGGGTCGCCTTTAGTGGTCAGTAAAAGGCTGGACCGTGCACAACCATTTCAGGGACCTTAGGGTCCCTGATCTTGGATTTTTCATTCCCCTAACCCTAACGATTTTTATATAAACAAGAGGGCAAAAGTTTCTTCAATATCATACCATAGTCCCTAGTTAGTCAATTTGAGGAGAAATTAAAGCACCTGGACTGGAATTGATGTTCTGCTGTCTGGCGATATAGAAAAAGCATTTAATACTATGATGGTTAGAGTTAATAAGACTAAAAATGAATTTTATAAAAATGTATGTTACTCGAGTAAAATGAATCTGCCATGTTTGACCGAACATATCCGGAAGCTAATGAAGCAGAGAGAAAGGCTGCTCTAAAATCTAAATTACCCCATGATAAGAGAAAATTCCAGGATTTGCGAAACAAAGTAGTAAAGGAATTAAGACAAGCCAAAGCTTTTCTTTTTTTTTAAATTAAATTGATTAATGATTCTAAAGGAAATAGTAAATTAATTTGGAAAAATATTGATAAAATTACAAAGAAAGAGAATAAATCAGTTCAAAATTGGGTTATAAAGGACAGATCAAATTTAATAGAAAATAAAGAACAAATAGCTACAATTTTTAATTCATTCTTTTTAGATTCTGTACAGTGTCTGGCCAGAAAATTTGGTGATAGATCAGAAGTTCTAGAATATAAATAATGAAACTCCGGTTTTCACAATTGAAAGCGTTTCAGAGTCTACTGTAATGAAAATATTTGATCATTTAAAAGTATCTAGGTGTAAAGATGTCTATAATATTGATCCAAATTTTTTAAAAATGTATAAATCATCTTTTTGCAGACCTCTAACACACCTGAAAAATCTGTCAATAACAAACTCATATTTTCCATCTTGCTGGAAGGCGGCAGTAGTGACGCCTATGTTTAAAGCAGGTGATAGGACGCTTCCATCAAATTATAGACCCATAAGAATCCTTCCAATAGCATCGAAAATTGCAGAAAGGGTAGTTTGTGATCAATTAGTTTCTTTTTTAAATGAAAGTGAAGTGAATCTACACCCAATGCAATTTGGTTTTCGAAAGAATCATTCTACTGAAACGGCTACGTGTTTTTTTGTTAAACAAATTAGAAGTCAACTTGATAAAGGTGGTGTTGTTGGAGCTGTGTTTTTAGATCTTGCAAAGGCATTTTAAACAGTTAATCATAACTGTTTAATTTCCAAACTTCACAAATTTAATTTCTCTGCTTCTGCCTTGACTTGGATGAAATCTCCCTTAATTAATAGGATACAATGCACTAGAGTGGCTGGTAAATGCTCTGCTTTTGCTAACTGTACTACAGGAGTCCCTCAAGGGTCTATTTTAGGACCTATTTTATTTAGTATTTATATTAATGACCTCCCACAAGTATGTCCTGGTGTTAAAGTTATAATGTATGCAGATGACACTGTGCTTTTTACCAATGCAAGAACTAAAGAACTGGCTGCAAGCAAACTGAAATGTGCTATGTCAAAAGTATCAGACTGGCTAAATAAATCTTGCCTGTCTCTTAACCACTTCAGCTCTGCAGCACATTTTGCATTTTTTTGAGAATTTGGAATATCTGAATTTAAAAGAGCGCCCTACCCACATACATTGGAGTAAATTGATAAAAATTGTCTCATTTTACAGAAAATACTCTAAATTTTAACACAGTGGTGGAATCTTGCATATATTATATTGTATCTATTCACAATCTTATGATAAACATAGATATAAAATAAATATTTTGATTTTTTTTTAATTAATTAATTTTAAAAATCTTTATTTTTTTTATCATTTTGGGATCCAAGCTTTTTGGAAGTTTCTGTTGATTCTATAATTTGGCACTGAGCAGGGGAAAAAAGAATTTTCTTGATATCTCCTTGCAAATAAAAGTTATTGAGATTTATCCGACCAAAGTGTCTAACAACTCCTACTCATCTCCATTGACATAAACTGGCCACTAGGAAATCGAAAGAGAGGCTCCGCCTCTTCAACTTTGTAAAAGGAGATCTTGGGCTCTGATTGGTCTAGAATCATGATCCACATGTCTATAAAGAGCTGAGATTCTCAGCTTTTCTGTAGCATGATGCAATATGTGATGACATCATCAAAAATCGTGGCTAACACCGACAATCAAAACTAGCAATAATAAGAGTATTTGTCTGCATCACATGTTTTGATCTGGACATCGGTGACATTTTACAGTGTCATTTGGCCATACTTGCTCACAGACATGTAAAAATAGTCTCATTTTGAAGCAAACAACCTAAGGAACAAGCTGATATAGGGTTGAGGCTAGTAGCTTTACAACAAGTTTGTGATCTGAACAGGAATATGACTCATGTGTTTGCTTGTTCAAAGGAGTCATTTCCATCTTTGCGATTCTTTTGATAATACATTTACTGTAAATTATTGGATCGGTGAAATTAACTGCTCAGCGATATTCTTGAGGCCGATAGCTTTCATTTGATTTATGACTTGTGTATTTTAGGTGTGTTTGTGTGATAAAAATATGAAATTTTATATTATTTGCATGATTTTCTCAAGGGGTGGTCGTTGCGGGGGGGTCGAATTCAGACCTTATTATTTTCTTCTATGTAATATAAATGCAGAAGTTATTGGGTTATTAAGAAAGCTGAGGTTCTAATCTTTCAAATGATACCATATATGTCTAGTTTTGTGGTGCGCGAGTTATAGATTTTTAAAAAAGATTATGATGATGCAATTTTGGACCCACCGGTGGGTCCAAGAGGGGGTGCAGAGCTGAAGTGGTTAATGTAAGCGAGACGGTTAGCATGTATTTCACAGTGCGAAAACACAATACGGTGAATCCAGACATTGTGTTTAATGGTGAAGCAATTAAATCAGTGACACATTTCAAATATTTAGGAATAATAATTGACCAACACCTGTCTTTTAATAAGCAAGTAAGAAGAGTTATAAATAATGTTAAATTTCATTTAAATAATTTTAAAAGCATCAGGCACCAGCTGACTCAATCAGCTGCATTACTTTTTGTACATTCATTGATTCTGCCTCATTTGTCGTATTGTGTAACAACTTGGTCACAGGCAGGTGCGACTACACTTAAGCCTGTGTACTCTCTTCATAAACAAATCTTGAAAGTACTAGACAAAAAACCAAGGGATTATCATCATTGTACTATATTGAGAAAGTTTAATTTTTTACATTTTAATAACTTTGTATTCTATGCTGATGTATGCCTGATGTATAGAATTATCAATAATCTTGCTCCTCCTCCTCTTAGGGGATGCCTGACACATAACGGTAGTGCGAAGGACTAGAGCTTCTGTGAGGGGAGATTTGGTCCCACAGTTTAGAAAAACAGTCTTTGGTCAAAAAGCCTTTTCGGTCAGAGCAGTAAGGATATGGAATTCCTTACCCTTAGACATTAGAAGTATTGACAGCTTTAACATTTTTACAATTAAACTTAAGCGGTGGCTACTATTAGAACAAATTTTCAACCATTAATGACTGTTTGTAAATTCCTTGTTTTATAAATTGATCATGGATATGTAGGTTATTGTGATGTTGTATGTGTGTATGTTATTGTAAGTTATTTTATTTGTTTACCTGCCCAGGGACAGCAGATGTAAATTAGCTGTTAGCTAACTCTGGTGCAATTACTATTAATTGTGCATTGTCCCTGTAAAAATAAACAATAAAATAAATAAATAAATTTCCACTACATTCCAGAAAATACTGAAAAATTGATTTTGTCTATTGTGGTGTATGCAAGATTTATTCAAATAGTCTGAATGGAGTTATATTACCTTTATGACATTTCTACCTAAAGGAAATCTGCCCTTATATTGGACTATCAAAGCACATAGTTTTATAAATGTTCACATTGGTAATACTTTACTGACATAATGATTAATATCTGTTCACATGTTCCATAGTGTAACAATTGCTACAAAACATGTAAAAACGAATATGTACTTGTAAAGTAACTTATATCCAGAAGACTATCTATGGGGGGACCATCAAAATAAAATGTTACCGGGTTAATAAGTAAACTCTTTACTAACTAAGCAGTGAAGATGCCCAAAAGAACGTTGTACTTTGACAAACCAACAGATTTGCTGAGTCACTGAATACATAGAGGGTCCTGCAAGCCTGACAGTGAGACAAGAGACATGAGATAAGATTATTAAACTTCCTTGGTCTCATTGTACCTGATTTGGGTTATCTGAGTTGTGAAGCTATTTAAAAAAAAATGGAAATGACAAGGGATCCAAATGATGGGCGTTACAAAAGATTGCATGTAGACGTCTGCATTGATGGGTGCAGCCCTCGCCATGGGATATCAGAACTCATCAAGAACCTGCGGCCAGAATGGAACCCAGAAGATATTCAGATCAAGGCAAGTTCATTATCAAAATCATTTTAAAAAATACATTATTTTATATCAAATTATTTTGATTTAGTTTGTGTAGGTGTTTAGTATTTGCACCTAAATTGACTGCTCAGTCTAAAGGGCCATGCACTGGTAGATGATTATATATTATATACATTATTATATATTATATTCACAGTTTGAGCTACAGAAACACTACAGCTATGGGAAGACTCATTGTATAGCACTTTGAAGGGAAAGGGCACAAATTACACTGACTGAGCCCGTTTTCTTTTTCTTCTGTCACCTCAGGGAGTGATGAATGGGAAGATTGGGTAATTAGTTCACTAATGAGGTCAGGTGTGATGGGTCAGACTGATTTAAATCATACCTTTCTGTGCTTGTGGTTTGACCTTTGACCCTTTGGGTGTTTTTAATAGATCCCTGCGAGCAGATGTGGCAGTGTGCAGATTGTTGTTTACTCTGAGTTAAATGCTTTTGATCGAGCATCTGCAGAAAGTGTTTTGAATGGACACATAATACCTCTTTGACCTTATGGAATCTTGCCATCGTCACCTTTGGCTAGCTCAGTTGGGTTTTAAAAGACATATTTAGCAATAGCATTGCTTCATCTGGTTTCAGATGGGATTCTTGATGTATTTAATTAGATTTGATACCTGGACTTTGACCTTTCCAAAACCCTCCATTTCTTTCTTGCGATATGCAGTTTGGTGGTTTTTTTTCTTTTTCCAGATGGCCCTGTGTGGTGGTCCTTTGGTGTTGGTCAAGATCTGCATCAAATTAAATGTACAAAAGTCTCTTTATTTACATTTATGCGTTTGGCAGATGCTTTTATCCAAAGTGACTTGCATTGCATTCAAGGTACACAGTGTACATTTTGTCAGTTCTTGCTTTCCCTGGGAATTAAACTCATGAATTTGCCATTTCAAGCACCATGCTCTATTGTTTGAGCTTCAGGAAAGCTGTAAATTGCATCAAAACATGTTAAATGAGAGTAATTTGTCTACTTTATTTCAAATAACTTTTGTCAAAATAAAATATCAGCATATATGCATTTTCTTGGCATTTTCAAACAAGTGTCGGCTGTGTTTTATTAAAAAATGTGTTATATGTTGTATCGATTTTTAAGTATTGCAGTAACCAGGGGACTTTTGTCCAGTTTGTAAGCGATCATTCTGTGTAACCGGATCAAAAAGTCCTTCTGAAATCATATAAAAACAGTCTGTGACATCATCAAAAGGCATCATGTGATGCATTTACATTTATGCATTTAGCAGACGCTTTTATCCAAAGCGACTTACAACTCAGGAGAACAGGAAGCGATCCGTCAAGAAGAGGCAACGAAACACAAAAAGTGACCTAAATACCAAGATTTGTATAGCGCTCAGAGTAGCAAAAACCAGAAAACGGAAGAAGAAAGGAGAAATAGAGGGGTAAAGAGGGTTTTTTTAATGTATGATTAAGTGCTCGTGGAAGAGATGAGTTTTTACCCGTCTTTTGAATGAAGCGAGTGATTCTGTCGTGCGTATGGAGGATGGAAGATCGTTCCACCAACCAGGAACAATGAAAGAAAAAGTTCGAGAGAGGGATTTCATGCCTCTCTGTGATGGTACCACAAGCCTTTGCTCATTAGCTGAGCGAAGGCTTCTGGTGGGTGTGTAGACTCGTAGGAGTGAGTCGAAGTATGCGGGTGCTGAGCTTGTGGAAGATCCATGAGCAAGAGTCAGGGCTTTGAATTTGATCCGGGCAGCGAGTGGTAGCCAATGCAGAGAGATGAATAGAGGTGTGACATGAGCCATTTTGGGCTCATTGAATACAAGACGTGCCGCAGCGTTCTGGACCATTTGCAGCGGTTTGATTGCACAAGATGGAAGTCCAGCGAGAAGCGCATTGCAATAGTCAAGTACAGAAATTACCAGGGCTTGGACAAGAAGCTGTGTTGCATGCTCCATAAGGAACGGTCTGATTTTCCTGATGTTGTGCAATGCAAACCTGCATGACCGAGCTGTCTTTGAGATGTGGTCTTTGAAGGACAGCTGGTCATCAAAGATTACTCCAAGATTTCTGACCGACCCTGATGGAGTAATCAAAGATGAACCTAGCTGGATGGTAAAATCGTGTTGTATGGTGGGATTAGCAGGGAAAACAAGCAGCTCAGTCTTTGCTAGATTGAGCTGCAGGTGATGTTTTTTCATCCATGCCGAGATGTCCGCCAGACAGCTTGAGATTCATGCAGCTACTGTGGGATCATCTGGTTGAAATGAGAGGTAGAGCTGTGTGTCATCAGCATAGCAATGATCTGAGAGGCCATGTGCCTGAATAATGGGTCCCAATGATGTAGTGTAAATGGAGAAGAGGAGAGGTCCAAGCACTGAGCCCTGAGGAACCCCCGTGGTCAGTTGATGTGTTTTGGATACCTCTCCTCTCCAGGCAACCTTAAAAGACCTACCTGTGAGATAGGACTGAAACCAGTGGAGAGGAGTCCCTGTGATGCCCAGAGATGAGAGGGTGGACAGAATAATCTGATGATTCAGTGTCAAAGGCAGCAGATAGATCAAGGAGGATGAGGACTGATGATTAGGATGCAGCTTTAGCCAGCCGCAGGGCTTCAGTAACTGACAATAATGCCATCTCAGTTGAGTGGCCCTTTTTAAAGCCTGACTGGTTTACGTCCAGTTGATTAGACTGTGAGAGGAAAGATGAGACCTGGTTGAACACAACTCTTTCAAGTGTTTTCGCGATGAATGGTAGGAGAGAAACAGGTCTGTAGTTCTCTACAAGTGATGTGTCTAATGTGGGTTTTTTAAGCAGTGGGGTTACCCGAGCCTGCTCGAATGTGGTAGGGAAGATGCCGGTGGAGAGAGTGCTGGTAAGAGTGTAGGGGAGATGGCTTGTAGAAGATGTGAGGGGATCAATCAATCAACTTTATTTATATAGCGCTTTTACAATCACGATTGTGTCAAAGCAGCTTCACAGTGTCAAACAGGACAATACTGCAACAAAATTAGATTTGGCTGTACAGTCATACTGGAGAAAACAGTGATGTTATCAGCTTTTTTTAATTTATCATATGGCAACAATGTTGGCAGATCAATATTTAAGTTTATAGAATTAAATAAGACCTAATTCATACATTTTATTTGTATAATAAGTTGAATAACTTTAATCATATTTTTAGTGTCCCCAACTGAGCAAGCCAAGCCAAAGGCGACAGTGGCAAAGAACCAAAACTCCATCGGGGCATGATGGAGAAAAATAAACCTTGGGAGAAACCAGACTCAGTCGGGGTGCCAGTTCTCCTCTGGCCTATTAACACACCGTGTAAGATAATTATTCGGGCAACCTTACAGGTCAGAAATCATATTAGATTGGAATATTCATAATTTCAGGGTATCACGGAAGAGACAGATTTATTTGGAAATAAATGATGGGATGGGGCGTCGATTACACAAGAGTATGAATACATGAAAGATCGGAATTATTGCGCCGAAGACGGGTTTTGAGCATGTCGTGCCAGTGAGGCAAATTCAGAGGAGACACCATTTGACACGGCTCAGCAGACACTCCAGGATGAACTGGTCATGTCCAGGCAGGTCCACCATCCGATCCGGACAGGGCCCAGATCCGGGATAAACCTCGGGATAAACAGAGACAACATTAGCGTAGATGCCACTCTTTTTATGATGTATCGAGTACATCAGGTGTTATTGGAAGTGTTCCCGGTTCTGGCTGACCTAGTTAATGCAGCCTAACAATCAGTCAATTGAATTGAATAATGAAAGTTAAAAATGTTCTATGTGTATGCCATAGTAAAGAGATGTGTTTTTAGTCTAGATTTAAACTGACAGAGCGTGTCTGCTTCCCAAACAATGCTAGGAAGACTATTCCACAGTTTAGGAGCTAAATAGGAAAATGATCGACCGCCTGCAGTTGATTTAGATATTCTAGGTATGATCAACTGGCCAGAGTTTTGAGAGCGCAATAGACGTGATGGAGTATAATGCGTTAAGAGCTCACTTAAGTACCGGGGAGCTAAACTATTTAGTGCTTTGTAAGTAATAAGCAAGATTTTAAAATGTATGCAATGTTTAATAGGGAGCCAGTGCAATGTTGACAGAACTGGACTAATATGATCATACTTCCTGGTTCTAGTAAGAAGTCTAGCTGCTGCATTTTGGACCAGCTGGAGTGTGTTTATTAAGCAAGCAGGGCAACCACCCAGTAGAGCATTACAATAATCTAGCCTTGAGCTCATGAACGCATCGACTAACTGTTCAGCATTTTGCATTGAAAGCATGTGCCGTAATTTAGATATATTTTTAAGATGATAGAATGCAGTTTTACAGATGCTAGAAACGTGGCTTTCAAATGATCTAGAGGGCAGGTGGGATCTAGAGGGCAGGTAGTGGGATGGCTAGAGAGGAGAAGCTTAGATACTTCATCCTCAGTGAGTGTAGAGAAGGAGGAGAGAAGATGTTTGGCTGTGGATGTGGCTGATTTTAAATTGTGTGTGTGGAGGTGTGAACTGACTGCTGATGAGTGTTTTTTTCTGTGAAAAAAAATCGGCAAGATCGTATGCAGATAGAGAGGTGATGGAGGGGGACAGAGCAGAGAGTTGAAAGTTCAGAAAAGTGTGCGAGAGTCTGAGGTGCTGTTGATTTTTTTGGAAATATGAGGATTTAGCTGTATGGACGTCCTGTGAGAAGGAAATGAGCAGAGATTGATACTTACTCAGGTCAGATGGGTCGTTTGATTTGCGCCATTTTCTCTCTGCTGGCCTAAGTTTGGTCCGGTGTTCACGAAGAACATCAGATAACCAAGGGTTAGAGGGAGTAGCGCGAGCTGGCCTAGAAGACAGAGGGCAGATAGTATCTAGACAAGTGGTTAAAGTGGAACATAAAGTGTCTGTTGCAGTGTTGACATCCATAGAGGAGAATTGTGTGGGTGACGGAAGAGAGGATGACACAACGGAGGAGAGGTGAGAGGGAGAAAGAGAACACAGGTTTCTTCTGAAACTAACTAGTAGAGGAGGTGGAAGTGTATGAGTAGTAAGATGTAGATTAAATGTGATGAAGTAATGATCAGAGCAGTGTAAGGATTTGACCAAAGTGTTTTCTGTAGTGCTGTTGCGTATGTAGACGAAGTCAAGTTGGTTGCCAGATTTGTGTGTGTGTGAGGTAGTAAGGAGTTTGAGATCGAATGAGGATAGAAGGGAGTGAAAATCTGTAGCATATGGTTTGTCCAGGTGGATGTTGAAATCACCAAGGATTACAAGTGGGCTGCCATCCATGGCTGCCAAGGATTACAAGTGGGCTGGATAGCAGCACATCTAGTTCCTCAACAAATGTGCCCAATTGACCTGGAGGGCGGTAAATGACTACAAGATGGATTTTAACAGGAGCTGTAACTAATAGCATGGTATTCAAATGAGTTGTTATTACAGAGAGAGGTGTGGGTTGAGTATTTCCAATTGTTTGTGATAAGAAAACCTGTGCCTCCACCTCTGCCAGTGTGGCGAGGGGTGTGTGAGAAGGAGAAATTATGAGAGAGAGCAGCAGGAGTTGCTGAGTCTTCTGGACGGATCCAGGTCTCAGTCAAGGCCAAGATATTCAGATTGGAAAGAGTGGCAAAGGCTGGAATGAATTCAGCTTTGTTTAAAGCTGACTGACAGTTCCATAGACCCAGAGAAAAGGAGGGAGGAATATTAGTAGAGGAAGGAATAGGACGCAGATTAGCAGTGTTGCGCTGCCGTCTGCGTCTGATAGTGGAGCGTGGGTTAGAGATAGTGGGTATGTATTGAAAGCACATTGTGAGAAAAGAGAGAAGTAAAAAGAGGACAGAGACATAAATACTTACGTCCGTTCTCGGTGTTCGTTCTACGGTGGAGTCGATCGTAGGTAGAGTCGAAAGAAGATGTCTTTACACTCGTCGGTCTTCACACGAGGCGGCTGAACACGAGGGCTGAACGCTCCCGCTGACGCTACCGCGACAGCGCTGACACGCTTATTAAATACACACTGAACACTACTTGAGTGAGAACAGGTGTGGACGCTTTTATAATTATCCCAAAGATTAATCACCGCAACAGACTCCCAAGGTTTATTTTTCTCCATCATGCCCTGATGGAGTTTTGGTTCCTTGCCACTGTCGCCTTTGGCTTGGCTTGCTCAGTTGGGGACACTAAAATTATGATTAAAGTTATTCAACTAATTATACAAATAAAATTTATGAATTAGGTTTTATTTAATTCTATAAACTATAATACTGATATGCCAACATTGTCGCTATATGATAAATTAAAATAAGCTAATAACATTACTGTTTTCTCCAGAACGACTGTACAGCCAAATCTAATTCTGCTGCAGTATTGTCCTGTTTGACACTGTGAAGCTGCTTTAACACAATCGTGATTGTAAAAGCGCTATATAAATAAAGTTGATTGATTGAATGACTCAAATCAACATTCTTATGCTGCAGAAAAGTGGTTTCATTGCTCTTAAATATTTGATAATTCCACCTTTTCATGGTGTGGTTGTCATGTAACAACTTAAGAAAAAAGCGGGGCATAAACTAGAAATACATGAACTAACTGAAAACATACCAAAGCGGTGACACAGGGAAACCGGGAGATGTAGACGTCACAAAGATTTGACCAAGACTGATAAAGACAGGGAGCTTATAAAGGGAAGAATCAAGAGGGAACAGGTGGGAGAAATCAAACACTAATCAGATAACAAGGGGGAGGGGTCAGACAATGACAAGAGCACATGCTCAAATTAACAAAACATATGTGCACACAAGACAGGACAGGCATGTGACAGTGGGGGCCTAAGTTACGAAACCACTTATCATTCAGTGAAATGGCAAACAACACTTAAATTATTAGATTGTTTTGAAAAATAGGTAGATGTTGTGATCAATTGTAAATAACCTCACTGGTCAAGCTTACTGTTTGATATAGGTGGTTAATGGCCTGTAATATAAGCTGAAGAAGTTTCATCATTCAGGGTAATTCTAACATCTTTAGCGATAAATAAGAATGTTACTACAGACAAATATGTGCTAAACCTCATAAATATGAATATTTCAATATTAATGGAATCAGTTTGGGTCATCTGTAGCTCAACAAGCTCTGGCAAACAGCACTAATTTTGACTCATGAGTCCGGAACATATTGTTCCAGAATGTGATGTGGTGTTAGAGGAACTTCAACATATTTTGTTGACATACTTTATGATTGTCGAGGCATCTTTCTCCCTGTCTACGTCATTCAGCTGCAATGTTAAGCAGCACAACTCTTTTAATGTTAACCTGAGCACAAGATCATTATATGAGAATGATTTCTTAAAGAGCATGTGACACTGAAGATTGGAGTAACGATGGTGAACATTAAGGTTTTACATTAGGGAATAAATTACATTTTGAAATGGATTACATTTTTTTATTTGTAATATTTCACAATATAACTATTTTTACTGTATTTTTAATTAAATAAATGCAGCCTTGGTGAGCAGAAGAGACTTCTTTTAAAACAGTAATAATTGAACCTGCCCAATCTCTTCCATCTCAGATAGGGGTACCCGGATTTAGAGAATCAGGCAGATAGGGATCTATTCATCAACTATTTTATTTTTATTTTTTAAATTCTCTTTACAACTGTTTTAATTATCCTTGTTTTTATTAATTCTTAGACATGGTATTCCTATTTCTCATGCATATCTACTTAAACTCCAAGACCATTTTTTGGGGGATTTCCACCTGGATTGGCCTACCCAAATTGAAAAGCCTCCCATACACACATACAGTGTTCTGAGTTCAAAATACTATTTTCTAGAATTTAGAAATTTGGAAACAGCCCAAACTGTCAGCAGGGTCCTAGAGCACACAGGGCCTGAGTAACACACTTTCAAAAAGGAATTTATTAAAAAAAGATAAAAAGCAAAAAATTATTGTTATTTATTTATTATTTAAAAAGGGGGGGGGGTTATAACAGCTTAGACTTTGTTTATTACTTTTAGCAGTGTTTTATGTAACTCCAAAGGGTTTCCTGTAAAATGACAGCAACATGTTGAACCTAGACCACTGTATGGGAGGCTTTCCAATTTGTGTCATTAGAGTCCTAATGGGTTGTTATCATAGCTATCAAAATCCAGTGTTCTGTATTTTCCGTACGTGAGTATTTGTTGTAGCTGGCTATAAAAAAATAAATAAAAATAAAAAAGTTGTGTACTGTGCTAATTAATTGAGATTTCTTACAGCTCTTACAGGTTGTTGGCCTTGTTTGTTTCGTTGCTTCTATTGCTCTCCCCTTTTTTGTACGTCGCTTTGGATAAAATCGTCTGCTAAATGATTAAATCTAAATGTAAATGTAAAATGTGTCAGCCAAATCCAGGCGGAAATGGTATCAGAGTAATTTAGTGTAAATACATTACTTTGTCTAAAACAAATGCCAACGTGATGTATATCTCCAGAAAGAAGAGACTCTAGGCTTTCAAATGGTACCACATATGACATCAGAGCTCCACAAACATTTAAAATTAAAAGTATATACATGACAATGTCATTTCTGACCCTGTACAGGGTCCATGGAGTTTAGGTGGTTATGTTATCACTATTTTAATTCATTTCTATGTAAATCAGTTTGAATTGCCATTGTGTTTGAAATGTGCCATACCAATAGACTTGCCTTGGCTTGCCTAATGTTTCCAAACTTTTTGCTGGTACTTTATGTCCTTAAATAAACAAAAAATAATCTTAGATAACTGATATACATTAATGATTAATAAATGCATATTAGCTTTATATTTCCATTGCCTTTTATCACAATTTAATTGCATGGTGTTCACTACAATTTACAAATGTGTAGCTCCCTCTCTAAAAAAGACCAAGACAAAATTAATAAGTAATAATAGTAAAATGTATTTATTGCATCAGTCAGAGGGTTAGAACAAAAGTTAAAATATAGCCATGCATTCCAGTCACAGGGTTCAAACCGATCACAGTCCAAAATGACCAGTTTTCCACAGGCTGAAAAGAAGTTTGAAGCATGATGTGTTAGTTCCTAAGTGTGGATGGATGGATGGATGGATAGATGGATAGATTTTGTGTCAATATGCTTAATTTTGGGGTAAAATCATACTATATATATACACCAAAATTCAGCATAATATATATATATATATATCAAATATATACAAAATCTCATATCAAACGGTGATATCATCAGCTCATATCAAACGGTGATGTCATCAGCTCATATCAAACGGTGATGTCATCAGCTCATATCAAACGGTGATGTCATCAGCTCATATCAAACGCTGATGTCATCGGCTCATATCAAACGGTGATGTCATCAGCTCATATCAAACGATGATGTCATCGGCTCATATAAATCGGTGATGTCATCGGCTCATTTCAAACGGTGATGTCATCAGCTCATATCAAACGGTGATGTCATCAGCTCATATCAAACGGTGATGTCATCAGCTCATATCAATCGGTGATGTCATCGGCTCATTTCAAACGGTGATGTCATCAGCTCATATCAAACGCTGATGTCATCGGCTCATATCAAACGCTGATGTCATCAGCTCATATCAAACGATGATGTCATCGGCTCATATAAATCGGTGATGTCATCGGCTCATTTCAAACGGTGATGTCATCAGCTCATATCAAACGGTGATGTCATCAGCTCATATCAAACGGTGATGTCATCAGCTCATATCAATCGGTGATGTCATCGGCTCATTTCAAACGGTGATGTCATCAGCTCATATCAAACGCTGATGTCATCGGCTCATATCAAACGCTGATGTCATCAGCTCATATCAAACGATGATGTCATCGGCTCATATAAATCGGTGATGTCATCGGCTCATTTCAAACGGTGATGTCATCAGCTCATATCAAACGGTGATGTCATCAGCTCATATCAAACGGTGATGTCATCAGCTCATATCAATCGGTGATGTCATCGGCTCATTTCAAACGGTGATGTCATCAGCTCATATCAAATGGTGATATCATCAGCTCATATCAAACGGTGATGTCATCAGCTCATACCAAACGGTGATGTCATCAGCTCATACCAAACGGTGATATCATCAGCTCATACCAAACGGTGATGTCATCAGCTCATATCAAAGGGTGATGTTATCAAACGGTGATGTCATCAGCTCATATCAAACGGTGATGTCATTAGTTCATATCAAACGGTTATGTCATTAGTTCATATCAAACGGTTATGTCATCAGTTCATATCAAACGGTGATATCATCAGCTCATATCAAACGATGATGTCATCGGCTCATATCAAACGCTGATGTCATCGGCTCATTTCAAATGGTGATGTCATCAGCTCATATCAAACGGTGATGTCATCAGTTCATATCAAACGGTGATGTCATCAGTTCATATCAAAAGGTGATGTCATCAGTTCATATCAAAAGGTGATGTCATCAGCTCATATCAAACGGTGATGTCATCAGTTCATATCAAAAGGTGATGTCATCAGCTCATATCAAACGGTGATGTCATCAGCTCATACCAAACGGTGATTTCATCAGCTCATATCAAACGGTGATGTTATCAGCTCATATCAAATGGTGATGTCATCAGCTCATACCAAACGGTGATTTCATCAGCTCATATCAAACGGTGATGTTATCAAACGGTGATGTCATCAGCTCATATCAAACGGTGATGTCATCAGCTCATATCAAAAGGTGATGTCATCAGTTCATATCAAAAGGTGATGTCATCAGCTCATATCAAACGGTGATGTCATCAGTTCATATCAAAAGGTGATGTCATCAGTTCATATCAAAAGGTGATGTCATCAGCTCATATCAAACGGTGATGTCATCAGCTCATTTCAAACGGTGATGTCATCAGCTCATATCAAAAGGTGATGTCATCAGCTCATACCAAACGGTGATTTCATCAGCTCATATCAAATGGTGATGTTATCAAACGGTGATGTCATCAGCTCATATCAAACGGTGATGTCATCAGTTCATATCAAACGGTTATGTCATCAGTTCATATCAAACGGTGATGTCATCAGCTCATATCAAACGATGATGTCATCAGCTCATATCAAACGATGATGTCATCAGCTCATATCAAGCGGTGATGTCATCAGTTCATATCAAACGGTGATGTCATCAGCTCATATCAAACGATGATGTCATCGGCTCATATAAATCGGTGATGTCATCAGTTCAGCTACAGATTCGGTATCAAAACCCAAGATACATTAAATTATACTAATATCACGATCCACTAATGTGAGTGCCTGCGATTACCACCTAACCCTAACCCCGGACTGTCACTTCATCAAGGACTAAATTTCCCATAACTCTCTGCCCAATCTCATCATCCCTGATTACATCCACCCAATATAAGCCTGGTTATCTCATTCATTCCTTCATTGCTAAGTCTAGTGTAATACTGCAATTCTGAGCGTTCTTCCCGGTTTCATCTCTTTCGGCTTTAGCCTTTGTTGCCTGTTCCGTGTATTGCCTGTTTGCATGTCTCTCCTGACTTGTTTGTCTGATTGGACTGATTACCTGTTATGACCTCTTGCCTGTTTGTTGACTATGAGTGTGGATTAGCCTTCAATAAAGCTGCGTTTGGATCTCTAACCCAAAGCCTCGGAGCAGTCCAGTCACAACTATCAATTTCCCAAAAACTCCAAAAGCTTGGGAATTCAAGTGATTGCTTTGTCAACATAATTTGGGAACTGGAATTTAATTTGTATTACTGTTACTGTACAGGTTTTTAATTTAATTTGCATTACTATTACTGTTTTTTTAATGAACCTAGGCTTTCACTGAGGGCATCACCAACCAATTAATGGGTTGCTATGTGGGCTCCATGTCAGAAGATCCTGTTTTACTCGTGAGGATTTATGGGCAGAGGACTGAGCTTTTTCTGGACCGAGATAAAGAAATGGAGATGTTCCAGGTGCTACACAAACATGGCTGTGGCCCAGAACTCTACTGCAGCTTCACCAATGGCATCTGCTATGAGTTTGTCAGAGGAGTTGTGCTGGACGACACACTGCTGAGACAGCCTTCTGTTTACAGGTCAGCCATGAATTGAGGATCATTGACCCAGACTCGGGAACTCTGAGAATATATTTAATTGTATCCCTGCTAAAGTTACAAGCTGTTATGCCACAATATGGAAGACTCTGGGTAGTTTTGGCTACCTAAAATACCTTAGCTGGTGTGTTTTTATTTTTATTTTTTATTGCTACTTCATTTTCTCAATATGATCAACTGAAATTACACTTTTTATTAACTCTAGATTGATTGCAACAGAAATGGGAAAAATCCATTCCATAAAATCAGGAGAAATTGGGAAAAGTTCACCTGTGACACCAGTTTTGTGGTCTAGATTGTCCCAGTTCCTGAACCTGGTCCAGAGTTCTGATGTTTCTAAACCGCAGAGGTAATATTATATCAGTGTTATAAAACACACATTTCGCTGATTAATATATTCTTATTTGAAAGGACATCATTTTAAATACACTTCACAGAACAAGCAGTTAGGAAAATGTATGGATGGTTAATATCAATGTTGATGTTAAACTACACATTGTCTCACATTGTTACATCTTCACAAAATCTTTCAAAGCAGAATTACATTGTTATATTCTCAGAACACATCTTCATGAAATTAGCAGGAGTTAAACTACACTGAACAAAATTATAAATGCAACACATCTTTCATGAGCTGAACTCAAAGATCTGAGACTTTTTCTATGTACACAAAAAGGCCATTTTATTACAAATATTGTTCACACATCTGCCTAAAGCCTTATTCGGAGGGTAATTGTTTCTCATGTGGATGTCCGTAAAAATAAATATGCATGCCACATCAGTGATAACTCGTGCATTTGGATGGTGATTTATTCCCGGTGGAGGAGCGAGTTCTGTGATCCTGTGCCCCTGGAAACCCAGCTCACGGGGTCAGTCGAATTATTATATTAATATATCTGCTCTGAAAATGTCATATGCTTGATATGATAAGAATAAATGCATGTTTAATTTAATTATTATTTAATTATTTAATTCTGTTTAAAAATAGTAAGATATATAGACTCGCATAATAGTACAAATCTTTTTCTGTCTTACATTTCATCTCAAAATAATGTCATTTTATTCCACATGGAAATGAGTGAAAATAAGTTAATACAGCTTCATACTTACATGAGGTAAACATAATGCTGCTTGGTCATTTTAACATATATAATCGATGCTGTAATAACGGCCCATTTCAAATGTTTATGTGCTTTTCTTCTTTTTTATTTTTTGAGTGGGGATGAAATATAGGGCTCTTGTAAATAATTGCCAGCATTTCAGTATAAGGCGAGATCCAAATACATCCAAATGACAGCGAAGTGCAACTGTACGGTGCTCTGCATGGGTCAAAGGATATAAACAGTGAATTTTGAAGTGATATATTCTTGAAAAGATGGGGATTCGGACGGCAATTAAATGACCACACGACCTTGGTGTTTGTCTAAAAACAGCAGGTAATTCGGCCGGGGATTTTTACGCAGGTGGTGGGAAAAAATCACTGATATTCTGGATTCGGACGGCAATAGCATCACTGACTAGCCCTTGTAAATGATGAAAATACCTTACGACCCCACAAGAAACGATAACCGTCCGCATAGGGCTTAAATCTGTGTTAGTGTTACAGAGTTCATTTGAAAAGAAATGGGGAAAAAAGGGAACATTACATCCAGAATAGAGCTGCATCAATATATTAAAATGTTCACACTTGTGTTGTTTAGGTCCAGTGCCCATGTGGAAGCACCTAACCTAAAAATCATCATCAAAGAGATGGAGGAACTGAAAAGTGTTCTTACCCACATCAACTCCCCAGTAGTGCTGTGTCATAATGATCTCCTGACTAAAAATGTCATCTATAACCAAGAAGAAGGTGACCTAACATTATTATTATAAGTGCTGTTTTAATTAAGCTTTTTGAAATTTGATCATACAATCCATTTATATTAAACAGTCTCCACCACTGACTTGAAAAGCCTGTTCAGACCTCTTCCATATAAATGTAAACTAAATGCTACTGGTCTGAAAAATTATAAACTATATAGAAAGTTACCATGTGTCGGCATAATAATGTTTCAGTCCTAACTCACGAGGTGCATGTCCTGCGTACACTGCTGCCGTGCAGAGAGAGTAACGGCGCTGTGGTTGAGACATTCACAGACATACAGAAGAGTCATCTGTGACACAGACTTACAGCAAAGGTTAGAGATGTGGGAGTATTTAAGCTCCGTGGCTGAAGAAAACAAGTCGAGGACATGCTCTGCCAGGCATTATGCAAGATTATTGTTTGAAAGATTATTTATCAATATCTTGCACTATATAGAGCTCCATAACTGAAGTTAAATTTTAATTTGTGCATGATATACTGTATGTAAATAATATGTATATCAGATATGTCAGGTGTATTTTACTGTAGTGATCTAATTTAAACATTATTGAAACGTCATCCTCAACAAACCCGTCTCCGGCATAATGACTGCGATCTTTTCAATAGTCTGCTCTGAAATGATTTCTGACCTGTGCGGTGTCCAGAATAATAATCCTCCTCTGTGTGTTAATAGGCCAGAGGAGAACTGAGTCTGGTTTCTCTAAGGTTTATTTTTCTCCATCATGCCCTGATGGAGTTTCGGTTCCTTTGGTCGCCTTTGGCTTGGCTTGCTCAGTTGGGGACACTAAAATAAGCTGATAACATCACTTTTTTTCCTCCAGAACGACTGTACAGCCGAATCAAAATTTGCTGCAATATTTTCCTGTTTAACACTGAAGCTGCTTCCTCTGATCGTCATTGTAAAAGCGCTATATAAATAAAGCTGACTTGACATTATATACTGTATAATTATGACACTCATTAGCATATTGTATTTCATTAAGTTGCCTCTGGTATTGTATTCCATAGGCTCATAATAACTAAACTGTATTTTTTTTCTGATTGTAGGCATAGTCAAATTCATTGATTATGAATATGCTGATTTTAATTACCAAGCGTACGATATTGGAAACCATTTCAATGAATTTGCAGGTAAATATAATAATAATCATAAATATAACATAAAATAAAAATGTAACGATAACATTTAAATATGACGTTTACTACCGTCTAAAACACTAGTTGATCATTTGTCTTTGAATTTTATTTTGAGGTATCGATAATGTTGACTCCAGCCTGTACCCGAGTTTCAAGCTTCAGTTTGATTGGCTCACTGCATATCTGGAGAGCTTCAAGTCCTGCAACGATGCGCATTCAGCTGTGACCAAGGAAGAAGTCCTGCAACTCTATGTACAAGTCTGCAAGTTCTCCCTGGTGAGTATTATTGAAAGGCAGGTCATTTTCACGAGGGAGATAATATTGTTGCCGTGGTTATCGATGATCTGATGTGAGAATCCCTCATATTGTCCCCAGGTGGCTCATTTGTTCTGGTGTCTATGGGCTCTGCTGCAGGCGAAACATTCCACGATTGACTTTGACTTCAACAGGTACGTTACCTTCCTAAATCAAGGTCTTTGTACTGTTCTGATACAAGCCATTTTGATTTTTAACTTTGACAAAAAATAGTAAGTATACATATCCAAATGCACAACAAAACCAAATGCACTCACTAATAATGTCTGATTCCAATGTCCCCTACAATAGGGAATACACAGAGATATACAGCCATCTAGTGGTTACGCTATAGCATTACCGATGATAAATGGTGCATTATTTTGTCCATATTTATTTCTGTTTCTTCTGGTCCCCTCTGAACCACATTTCAAGACTTTTAAGTTCTATTGCTAGTAGCATTATTAGTAATCTTCACTGACTTTGTCCACAAAACTTTGTCCTCTAAAGAAATCACTTTCCATGTTTCGCTCTCTCAATCTTTCTAAGGTATGCCATGGCTCGATTCAACTACTACTTTGAGAAAAAGCAGGAGTTCTTTGGGATGAGACTTCCATAATTCCTCCAGCAGCTACAGATGTATAGGACTGCCGGTTCACAGACGTGTTTGCCCTTCTCTTTAAGTGCTGATAATGATCAAGACCTTTAGACTGAGATGTAATAAAATCGAATCCAAATAACCCAATAGATGAGTGGTTCCCAAACCTGTTCGTGCAGCTCCTTCGCAACATGTCTCTTTTGTCTGATGTCGTGGAAAAAAGAAACTTTAATAATTATCATAGTGAGGCTAGAATTGAAAAACAATCAAGACGTGTTTAAAAGCTTTTATTCTTGAAGGCCATGCATAAATACTCCAGTCAGGAAAGCCTCACACTCGTTCTTTTATCCTCTCATTTCAGTAGGTGAGGACTTCTGATCAATAACACAAGACACAATCATAACTCTTGGTATTATCTGCAGCTGTCACACCTTCAGTGAAAACACAACTTTCTGTGAACATGTTCAAGGCTACAGAAAAACAATAGTTCAAATAAACAAATGGGTTTACTATAGAAAACCACTGCTAGATATTAGAGGAAATAACCTTTATATTCTGTAAACCTCTCGTACAGAAGTGATGCAAAGTCCGATTCAAAGTGTGACAGTTCAGCTCAATGATCCGGTTCAAAAAGCCGCTTCATGGTTTCCTGACGTCATCATGCAATGATGCCTCTGTGCATTTCTTTATTGCTTTTTTTTGCATTTCTCAGTGTCATGTTATATCAGAAATCATTCAAATAAAGTAACATTTGTCAATGTATATTGAAACAATAAAGTTATTTGCATGAGTGCATTTGCTGATTATTGCCTTTCATTGACGGAAGTTAATAGTTTGTGTTCATTTATCCTTCACGTCGGATTGGACTGAACATTGCACAGCTACAGCACACATCACAGGCACCGATCAACAAACACGGATCTGTTCATGTCTAAAGTATACCATAGAACAAGTAAACAACTCCTTATAAACTCCTTGATTTAAAACAGAATCTGAACATGCAAACCCATAGTAAAAAAACATTTGTTTTCAAGTTTTAATAAAATGAAGGCCTATATTATAAAACAAGTTCACTTAAATTAACGGTGTGCAGATCCTTTATGTCTGATACGAGTGAGCTCATGTCTCAAGTAGCCTATATAGAAAGAATAAACCAGTCTTATAAATTTTGCTTACTTTAAAAATATAATCTGCATACACAATAAACTACAGTAAAATGTATTTAAATCTCTCGACAGAATTTTGCAGGTTTTAATAAAATGTTATTTTAATAGAAGTAGTCATAGGGTTAGGGGTTTGCAGTCGTGCTACCTCAGCTTTTGCGTCATCAACCCGGAACTAAAGTTTGATTAGTGAACCGACTCAAAAGACTGATTTGTTCAAGAACCTTACATCACTAATAGACAGTGCCTTGTAAAAAAAATATTCACATCTTTTCACATTTTGCTATGCTACAGCTTTATACTAGTGATGGGAGAAACAAAGCCTTTCAAAGCTCCTAACCAATCGACCCGATCTGAGTAAATCTGCAGGATCATTGCCCCAGCCGCGAACCATTCAAACAACCCTACATACGTAATGAAGCCTCATTTACTGAGATCACGTGATTATTGACGTTTGATACACACATAGAACCAGATTCGATACATATTCGATTCTTCCCTACTAAAAAAGAAAAAAGAACTCATAAAAGAGTCCCAGGATGAGCTAACCCTTCCGGCGAGATTCTGGAGTGTGCCTACGATGGACGCTCACCATCCCATGATTTGTGAATAACAGAAGCGACACATGATAATGAAAACATGACGGATGTAGTACGTCCTGGTTACATTCATACCACCAATATCTTTATACAATACTTCTTCAAAATAAGTTCCTACTCGAAGGGAGTATGTGATTTCAATGCTTCAGAACCTTTGCTATGACAGTCAGGTGCAGCTCATTTCTCTAGACCGTATTTGGCATAGTTATGCTCTGATTGGAGTAAATCTGTGGCAAAATCATTTGACTAGACAATATTTTGGAAAGGCACAGTCATGTATATATCAGATCTAACAGCTTACTCCAGCATAAACCCTCTTTAGGTGTCACTAAAGACACGCAGTGATAAAGGAGTGCTGTAAAGGCACTGAGGGTTATTTCTGCAGCTGATCTTACTGTATTACTGTACATCTGTAGGAGTTTCTCTTTCAGACGCAGTATTAATGGAGGAGAGTATTTCAATCCTTCATGCGGTGATTTAGTGAGGATTGCACTGGTCAGTGTACTGGTGTTTGCTCCATTATTTATATTAATATTTATAATAATGATGCCACTACCGCAGACGCCATACAGACACCAGCATACATTCATCTTACCCTCGTGTTTTTTTTCTAGCTTTTCTTTCCTTTATCTCTCTTATTAATCTTTGTTAACTTGTGCTTTCACTTTCCTATGTGTTTGTGATGACACTGAATATATTCTTCATACCTTTAGGCAACTGTATATAGTAATCTCTACACCATTTCAAAAATATTGTTTAAAATTTCACTCACTTTTTTTTGGAGGACTATGTGCAAATTATACACCAGAGGTGCAGTTTTAGCCATTTTAAATACAATTAAAACGATGGACAATGATTAACAAGGCAGGCGCATTTCCTTTTTTTTTTTTTTTTTTTGGGGCTGTCTATAACGATTATTTTCTTTATGTATTGCAGATTTTATTATTTTTTTTAAATAAAGATGGATATAAGTGGACAATAACCTTACATTTGATTTAATACATATACCAGTAAGGCTATAATAATTGGCTCAAATAAAGTATCAAAAGTGAGTAATCACGAAAAACAGTAAATGTGTGAACAACAAATCGCATGTATAACCGATGGCAGCAGAGGGCGCTAGCGGTCCCTTTACGTCAGGAGCATGCCATGCTTTAAAGTTTAACAGCACTCATCAAGATAGATTTTGAAACCTCAAACACCAGTTTGCATAATTAGAGATAAATTGATGCACTCTCCTGTATTGATGGGTTAGGTTTTTAAATTGTTCCAGATCAGTTCAACAGTTCATCCACATTCCCAAATGCACAAGACAAAGAAAAAATATAGCATTTATGAGGATCACAATCGATTGATTACAGACCTCCTTATTCCAGTCAAAATATCAATAACTAACGATTGATTTTGCATTTATCAGAAATTAAGTATTATAAGTGTCATAAATAGTTTTCAAATATTTAATACTTCAAAGATCACAGTTAAATCAGAATATGGTAAAAATGTTTCTGTAACAGCTTTATTTTCAAGACAAAATCTTTTGGAAATGAAGCGTTTTCACGTATGATTCGTGTGAGAAACAATCTTACTCTTTTCATGTTTAATTGTAGCTCTACACAAGCAAATCATTTAAAACATCAACTCAAATTTATTAAAATCCAACAAATAGTCCACATTGCTCCAGATCTTAAATTACAAAAACAGAGCTATAGACACAATTCACACAAAACATTTACAGCTTCTATGGGCTGTAAGAAACAAATATTAGGCACATAAGCGTGCTCATTTACAATATACCTTTCATTTATCTCACGAGAATCCATATAATCAAGAATTGACCTTAAGATAACAGTTTAATACTGTTATACACCATGTTCCACACACTTCTCTGCTCAAGAAGTCTTCTCTGGACCCCACTGTCCTAAAAAATGTCCCACTTCTGTTCTGCCTTTTATTTCAAAAGTTTTAGAGAAAGCTGTGCTTAATCAACTTCAACACTTTATGACTAGCAATTCTATGTATGAGGTTTTTCAGTCTGGTTTTAAATCCGCTCACAGCAGTGAGTCTGCCCTTCTGAGAGTTGTAAAGGTCTTCATCTCCACTGACTCTGGGGAGACTCTGTGGTTCTTATTCTCTCAGATCTGTCGGCTGCTTTTGATACCATAGACCACTCCTCACTATTATCTAGACTAGAGTCCAGGGTAGGCCTAAAAGCAAATGCTCTGAAATGGTTTCACTCTTACCTATCTGACCCTTTTCAGTGAAACTGGAATTAAGGCTCTATCTCCCTCGCCATTTTCTCTGTACATGCTGCCTCTGGGCTCTATTCTAAGATAGCACTGTGTGTCCTTTCATTTCTACACAGATGACACTCAAATATATCTTCCTGTCAAGAAAAATAATTCAACTGCGATCACCTCTCTTCTCCATTGTTTAGAGGAGGTTAAATTATGGCTAGCACAAAACTTCCTCTTCTTAAACGAGGACAAGACTGAGGTCATTGTATTCAGTCCCAATGACAACACTCAGTGTAGAAGCCCTGAGCTAGAAAGTTTAACTGCTTTTAGATCGACAAGGGTCCAGAACCTAGGTATTATTTTTGACCAGCATTTAACATTTGACAGACATATCTCCTCTGTCATGGGATCTAGTTAAAATTAAAAACTTTCTCTCCCCGAAAACTCTCGAAATGGCTGTTCATGCGTTGGTTACGTCGTGTCTAGATTACTGCAATTCTTTATATTGCGGTACATCAAAATCTCATAAAATGAGATCAAATGGACTCACCGACAGTGGTTACATTGACAATAACAGACAAAGACACATTGCAAACATGAGGGCTTATATACAAAAAGACTGAGGACTAGACGAGACACACCTGTGAAGGATGATTAACCAATCAACCACTGACAACATGACACGGGAACACAAGACAAGGGAGCAAATGGCAGGATCACATGACAAACCAGGAAGTGCATGACAGAACATGATAGTGAACTTGAAAACCAAATAACAAACAAACGTTGTGCTTTTGTAAAATAAAGAAAACAAACAAATCATTATCTGTGAACTTGTTTCTAAAAACGCATAAAAAAAGAACTGTAACTCAGTGAATACTTGCCACACATATATGAGAGATATGTCTTTAGAATGAAGTAATATCAAATCATCAAGCGAATATTGTGTTTATGTAGTCTGTATGAAACCATCAGGGGGGAAAGTTTCTCACATCTCTGCTCATCATCTATAATGTGACCACACTCATGAGCTGCACACGCTAATGTGAGCCACACTAACCTGTAAACACCCATCACCTCGAAACAAACATCACGCTTTAGTAGATTCATCTGCTTTAGTCTGGAAGGCATGCTGTGAGGAGTAACCCTCGGAAGAAGAAACCGACTGATCCAGTCACTAAAACACTGCACACTGATGCATTTCAGCCTTCCTCAGTTATTACCGTTAGGGTGTGGGTTATCAGGATTGTTTGATGCTTTATAATAGTTAATGATATCATATGTCCCCCTGGTTTCTTAATTCCTACTGGTAGACTCATGTGTACCTGATACTCTGTGTGGCTGAAATGTGCAATGTTTAATGTGTTTCTAGAGGGAATCATGTTTGAATAAAGACAGGAATAAATGATATACTTGAACCAGAAGTGCCTTGAATTCTTTGTCTTCTATAGATATAAATTTGAAGCCCAATTTAAGGTCATCATCTTCCCGGTTTATAGATGGACGTCCTTCCAGCACTCCAGGTATTTCTCTTGATTATAAATGTCGTGAATGACCTGCCATAGCTGACGCTGTATGCTTGATTCAATAAAAACACCAAATACATTTGAGTAACTTTTATTTATATTTATTGTTGTTTTACATTTATTTTATTTGCATTATATTCACATTTATTGTTGCTGATTGCATGCCTGCCTTTCAAAAGCCCACTATTTAAGAGATTGGAACAAGATGATGTAATACTGGACAAAAGAAAGAGCATAATTTCCCCTAATGGCCATTGAAAGTGTTCCTTTAGGAGACGCAGACGACCACATGTGTTTTACTCATTTCCTCTGATTAACTCTGCTGGGTGTGTTCAGTTAATGACAGATAATAGTTCTTCCCATCATCTTCTTCAATATTACATTTACTAAGATCAATGTTATGTCGTTGCTTTGGTGACTCTTCTCACTTTCTAGACATGTGAAATGATTTACATGAAATGGTATAAGTACAAAACAACAAGAACAATAGAGAATAAAACCGATAACATATAAATAATGATGAAATAAATATTCAAAAGTGGGTGGGGTTATTGATGGTTATTCGGCGCAGCCCTGTTTCGTGCTCGTTCCTCTGTGTTGTGTTATTTTGACGATAATAAAGGATTTTACACAGATTTAATTACAGTAAAGTCTCACACACAGGCACTGCTATCAGAAACCCTTTCTCTTTTACTTGTGGACCAGAAAATATATATATTAGAGGTGGGTATAGATTTTTTTTTTTAATCTAAATAATTTTGAAATGAATCTAGATTAATCTAGATTAAAATGGCTCAACTGAATTCTGCCGAAGGCTTTTCAGAATGTGTGTGCTTTCCTCTCACATACGTTACGCTAGTGGTGTAGCAAATATACTACTATAATAAACAATGCTTTTCAGGTTTTTCAGGTAGGTCTAACATTAGTTTGTTTAGGTAGAGAAGTTAAATAAAGTAATCAAATGTAAAATAATTGCATATTTCACTGTTTAAAATAAAGATTAATCCTTATTAAACTTACACAAGCTATTCAATCAAGAGTAGTGAGTGATGCCCTTATCTTCTGTTTGACATTAAACAGAGTAAAGTTACTGCCCCGTTAAGAGCTAATACAGGGATATGTGTCCTTCTAAAAAAAATGCATATAGTGATAAAGTTCATTATTTTCCATAATGTAATGATACAAATTAAACTTTCATATATTTTAGATTCATTGCACACCAACTGAAATATTTCAGGTCTCTTATTGTTTTAATACTGATGATTTTGGCATACAGCTCATGAAAACCCAAAATTCCTCTCTCAAAAAATTAGCATATCATGAAGCGGTTCTCTAAATGAGCTATTAACCAAATCATCTGAATCAACTAATGAACTCTAAACACCTGCAAAAGATTCCTGAGGCTTTTAAAAACTCCCAGCCTGGTTCATTACTCAAAACCGCAATCATGGGTAAGACTGCCGACCTGACTGCTGTCCAGAAGGCCATCATTGACACCCTCAAGCGAGAGGGGAAGACACAGAAAGACATTTCTGAACGAATAGGCTGTTCCCAGAGTGCTGTATCAAGGCACCTCAGTGGGAAGTCTGTGGGAAGGAAAAAGTGTGGCAAAAAACGCTGCACAACGAGAAGAGGTGAGCGGACCCTGGGGAAGATTGTGGAGAAGGACCGATTCCAGACCTTGGGGGACCTGCGGAAGCAGTGGACTGAGTCTGGAGGAGAAACATCCAGAGCCGCCGTGCACAGGCGTGAGCAGAAAATGGGCTACAGGTGCCGCATTCCCCAGGTCAAGACACTTCTGGGCTACAGAGAAGCAGCACTGGACTGTTGCTCAGTGGTCCAAAGTACGTTTTTCGGATGAAAGCACATTGTGCATGTCATTCGGAAATCAAGGTGCCAGAGTCTGGAGGAAGACTGGGGAGAAGGAAATGCCCAAATGCCTGAAGTCCAGTGTCAAGTCCCCACAGTCAGTGATGGTCTGGGGTGCCATGTCAGCTGCTGGTGTTGGTCCACTGTGTTTTATCAAGGGCAGGGTCAATGCAGCGAGCTATCAGGAGATTTTGGAGCACTTCATGCTTCCATCTGCTGAAAAGCTTTATGGAGATGAAGATTTGGTTTTTCAGCACGACCTGGCACCTGCTCACAGTGCCAAAACCACTGGTAAATGGTTTACTGACCATGGTATTGTGAAGAGGAAGTTGAGAGACGCGAGACCCAACCCTCTGGATGAGCTTAAGGCCGCTATCGAAGCATCCTGGGCCTCCAGAACACCTCAGCAGTGCCACAGGCTGATCGCCTCCAGAACACCTCAGCAGTGCCACAGGCTGATCGCCTCCAGAACACCTCAGCAGTGCCACAGGCTGATCGCCTCCACGCCACGCCGCACTGAAGCAGTCATTTCTGCTAAAGGATTCCCCACCAAGTGTTGAGTGCAGAACTGAACATCATTATTTGAAGGTTGACTTTTTTGTATTAAAAACACTTTTCTTTTATTGGTTGGATGAAATATGCTAATTTTTTGAGACAGGAATTTTGGGTTTTCAGGAGCTGTATGCCAAAATCATCAGTATTAAAACAATAAAAGACCTGAAATATTTCAGTAGGTGTGAAAAAGTAGGAATCTAAAATATATGAAAGTTTAATTTGTATCATTACATTATGGAAAATAATGTACATTATCACAATATGCATATATATGTGTGTGTGTGTGTGTGTGTGTGTGTGTGTGTGTGTGTGTGTGTGTGTGTGTGTGTGTGTGTGTGTGTGTGTGTGTCTGTGTGTCTGTGTGTCTGTGTGTGTGTGTGTGTGTGTGTGTGTCTGTGTGTGTGTGTGTTTGTGTCTGTGTGTGTGTCTGTGTGTGTGTGTGTGTGTGTGTGTGTGTGTACAGAAAGTATTCAGACCCCCTTAATGTTTAGGTTAATTATTCAGGAAAAAAATTCACTCTTTGTTATATTGCAGCCATTTGATTAAAATAATTTAAATTCTTTTTTTTCTAATTAATGTACACGTCACCCCATATTGACAGAAATTGTTGACATTTTTGCAAAATTAATACAAAAGAAAAACTGAAATATAATAATAATAATAATAATAATAATAATAATAATAATAATAATAATAATAGATTTTATTTATAATGCACTAAGTATTCGGTATCTAAGTATGCAGACCCTTTTTTCAGTATTTAGTAGAAGCACCCTTTTGATCTAATACAGCCATAAGTGTTTTTGGGAAAGATGCAGCAAGTTTTCCACAGCTGGATTTGGGGATCCTCTGCCATTCCTCCAGTTCTGTCAGGTTGGATGGTAAACGTTGGTGGACAGCCATTTTTAGGTCTCTCCAGAGATGCTCAATTGGGTTAAAGTCAGGGCTCTGGCTGGGCTATTCAAGAACAGTCACGGAGTTGTTGTGAAGCCACTCCTTTGATATTTTAGCTGTGTGCTTGGGGTCATTGTCTTGTTGGAAGGTGAACCTTCAGCCCAATCTGAGGTCATGAGCACTCTGGAGAAGGTTTTCATCCAGGATATCCCTGTTCTTGGGCCACATTCATCTATCTGTCGATTGCAACCAGTCGTCCTGTGCCTGCAGCTGAAAAACACCCCCACAGCATTATGCTGCCACCACTATGCTTTACTGTTGGGACTGTATTGGATGGGTGATGAGCAGTGCCTGGTTTTCCCCCACACATACCGATTGGAATTAAGGCCAAAAAGTTATTGGTCTCATCAGACCAGAGAATCTTATTTATCACCATTTTGGAGTCCTTCAGGTGTTTTTTTTAGCAAACATTCATGTGTCTTGCACTGAGGAGAGACTTCTATCGGGCCACTCTGCCATAAAGCCCCGCCTGGTGGAGAGCTGCAGTTATGGTTGACTTATTACAACTTTCTCCCATGTCTGCATCTCTGGAGCTCATCCACAGTGATCTTTGGGTTCTTCTTTACCTCTCTCACCTCTTCTCTGTTTGGCCGGACGCCAGCTCTAGGAAGGGTTCTGGTCATCCCAAATGTCTTCCATTTAAGGATTATGGACAACCTGGTCTCATTGGCAAAACGTAGCTGTGGCAACGTTTTTGCAAACCACAAAATACGTACCAATAGGTACATATCGCAACAGTTTAAATGTGAAATGAACACTAGAGGCAGTAAGACAGCATTTTTTATCAATCAATCAATCAATCAATCAACTTTATTTATATAGCGCTTTTACAATCACGATTGTGTCAAAGCAGCTTCACAGTGTCAAACAGGGTAATATTGCGACAAAATTAGATTTGGCTGTACAGTCGTACTGGAGAAAACAGTGATGTTATCAGCTTATTTTAATTTATCATATAGCGACAATGTTGGCAGATCAGTATTATAGTTTATAGAATTAAATAAGACCTCATTCATATATTTTATTTGTATAATAAGTTGAATAACTTTAATCATATTTTTAGTGTCCCCAACTGAGCAAGCCAAGCCAAAGGCGACTATGCTTATTGCATAGTCCATGATTTGTAAACGAATACATTTTGGAGTTTACGTCACTTAACCAGCTCCATATGTTCGGATTTTCTGACCTATTAAGCTTGCTCGATAGCTCAGCTGGTACAGATTTGACCTTGCCATGTTGAAAGCTCGGAACGAATCCCGTGAAAAACAGGTCATGATAAAAGAGCTCAAAGACGTGTTCAAAACACAAGCTAAAATTACATGGATATAATCTTATTTTTGTCACATTTGCTTTTGTTAACACTATCGGGGAAGGTTTAGGGTTTAGTGTGGGTGTACGTTAAAAAACCAACGTAACCAGATCCACGCACATCTGTTCCGGAAAAAAACTAAGCTTTTAGCGCCACCCAGTGGACATTTCACTTTGAAACTGTCGCGATATGTACATATTGGTACGTATTTTGAGGTTTGCAAAAACGTTGCCACAGGTATGTTTTTCCAATGAGAGCAAGCTGATTATGGAGGCCATTGAGCTCTTGGGAACCTTAAGTGCAGCAGATTTTTTGTAACCTTGGCCAGATCTGTTACAAAAAAAAGTAACATATGCTGTTACTTAACTCCCCAAATTTGCCTAGACATAACTTACTAAACTGCACTATAAATGTCGTAAAATCTCCACTATCTCAAGATCTCTCTCCTCTCACAAAAACCCATGAGCTGAAGATTCGTTGAACTTTGTAAGAGAGAGATGTGCATTTGTGTGGTTTGTTCATGACCCTGTTAATTAAATGGAGATTCGGAAGGCATGCCACCTGTTGAAACACTTGTGAAACCAAAGCTTCATTTAGCCATAGTCATGTGATATAGGTGTTTTGATTCACAATTCGCAGCAGGGTTTCGAAGCATCTACACTTCGGGATCTCAACACAGCACCATTTTCGTGTCAGCCAACCCTTCCTGTTTTTTTATATTTCACCCAGGGTTGGATTATCTTGATCTCTTTATGTTTGGAACCTTGCTTGCTACTCTTTGGATTAACCTTGAAAAAGACTACATTTGATCTTCAGTCAAGTCTCAGAACAGTGATCAGAACATGGCTTCAGCACAAATAGCATTTATAAAATAACCCCCCCAAGCTAGAAGAAAACGTAGTGACTGGACACAAAATTATTCATAATATTCAATGAATAATCCAACCAGCTCCCTCACCTAACAACTAGTGCCTTGGTGACTGTAAACAACCCCTCAAAGGGCAAAATAGCCCTCGAGGCAAAGTTGTTCAAAAGATTTAAATCTGGATCACAATGATCTGGATATGGAAATACCATCACTCTGATCCAGCTATTCCTTTCCAGCTAATTTTTCAGATTATAAAATATTTTCAGAATATCAAATATTGTGCTCTAAATGGGATACTGTTTCACAAAGGCTTCTAGCTATGTAAAAAAAACATCAAGAAGAATAGTCAAAGGGAGGTCACTTTAAGTGTTTTTTATCTGAAGCAACAGCAAAATCTCATCTAAACCAAGCCTGTCCAACAGTCAGACATCTACAGAGCCCCTCTCTAAAGGGAGATGGGGATAGTGACACAGGAGGAAAATACAGACGTTTTTAGTTCTTTTCAAAAAGTTTTACATTGCATTCAACTGAGAAACTTTAGCAAAGAGCTGAAAAGTTTTAAAAACATGCAAAGTTCCTCGGATGAACACAAAACATCAGCATGTCCCTTTAGGGGCTTCATAGCCCCTCATCTGACCCATAACAAATCAATAACAACAAATATGCAATAAGGGTGTAATGTGAATGATCGGTTCTAGTTTAGTTATTACATTGTTTGCTCTGATCCTGTTTTCCTAGTTCCTTAGTTAGTCTCCTTGGCCGGTTAATATGCTTGTTTGAGATGAATTGAAGGCGAGACTAGGCGGATGCAGTGAAGGAAGGAGTGGAAAAAGTGCAGGCAGGATGGACAGTTCTCTCTTCTCGTAGTGGATCAGACACTGCGAGACCGCGGGATTCACACTCATGCACTGTTTTGCTGATAAACTGGATTTAATTTAAGTTTTGTTGCTTTTATATGAAAATAATTATTATGAACAAGACACACAAAGTTTTTGTTATTTATTTCCATTGGAAAGATGTGTTTATCAATCATTTTTACTGTAATTACATACATGTTTTTATTTTAATTTTTTTTATAAATATGACAACAATCACATAACCCACAGAGAGAATGCACTTTTGCGGAGATTTTGGGAATATTCATACATAATTTATACTAGTGACTCTTATAGGACGATTAAAAAAAATAACGCCGTTAATCTTTTTTTCAAAGTTAGGATGGAAGCTGGGACTAACCCAACGTTTCCCAACCGGGGTGCCGTATGACGTGAGCAGGGGTGCCGTCTGATGTGAGCAGGGGTGGCGTATGACGTGAGCAGGGGTGGCGTCTGACGTGAGCAAGGGTGCCGTCTGACGTGAGCAGGGGTGCCGTCTGATGTGAGCAGGGGTGGCGTCTGACGTGAGCAGGGGTGGCGTCTGACATGAGCAGGGGTGCCGTCTGACGTGAGCAGGGGTGCCGTCTGATGTGAGCAGGGGTGGCGTCTGACGTGAGCAGGGGTGGCGTCTGACGTGAGCAGGGGTGGCGTCTGGCGTGAGCAGGGGTGGCGTCTGACGTGAGCAGGGGTGGCGTCTGACCTGAGCAGGGGTGGCGTCTGACGTGAGCAGGGGTGGCGTCTGACGTGAGCAGGGGTGCCGTCTGACGTGAGCAGGGGTGCCGTCTGACGTGAGCAGGGGTGCCGTCTGACGTGAGCAGGGGTGCCGTCTGACGTGAGCAGGGGTGGCGTCTGACGTGAGCAGGGGTGGCGTCTGATGGAGCAAGGGTGCCGTCTGACGTGAGCATGTGTGGCGTCTGACGTGAGCAGGTGTGCCGTCTGACGTGAGCAGGGGTGGCGTCTGACGTGAGCATGTGTGGCGTCTGACGTGAGCAGGTGTGGCGTATGACGTGAGCAGGGGTGCCGTCTGACGTGAGCAGGGGTGGCATCTGACGTGAGCAGGGCTGACGTCTGACGTGAGCAGGGGTGACGTCTGACGTGAGCAGGGGTGGCGTCTGACATGAGCAGGGGTGGCGTCTGACGTGAGCAGGGGTGGTGTCTGACATGAGCAGGGGTGGCGTCTGACATGAGCAGGGGTGGCGTCTGACATGAGCAGGGGTGGCGTCTGACGTGAGCAGGGGTGGCGTCTGACGTGAGCAGGGGTGGCGTCTGACGTGAGCAGGGGTGGCGTCTGACGTGAGCAGGGGTGGCGTATGACGTGAGCAGGGGTGGCGTCTGACGTGAGCAAGGGTGCCGTCTGACGTGAGCAGGGGTGCCGTCTGATGTGAGCAGGGGTGGCGTCTGACGTGAGCAGGGGTGGCGTCTGACGTGAGCAGGGGTGGCGTCTGGCGTGAGCAGGGGTGGCGTCTGACGTGAGCAGGGGTGGCGTCTGACCTGAGCAGGGGTGGCGTCTGACGTGAGCAGGGGTGCCGTCTGACGTGAGCAGGGGTGCCGTCTGACGTGAGCAGGGGTGCCGTCTGACGTGAGCAGGGGTGCCGTCTGACGTGAGCAGGGGTGGCGTCTGACGTGAGCAGGGGTGGCGTCTGATGGAGCAAGGGTGCCGTCTGACGTGAGCATGTGTGGCGTCTGACGTGAGCAGGTGTGCCGTCTGACGTGAGCAGGGGTGGCGTCTGACGTGAGCATGTGTGGCGTCTGACGTGAGCAGGTGTGGCGTATGACGTGAGCAGGGGTGCCGTCTGACGTGAGCAGGGGTGGCATCTGACGTGAGCAGGGCTGACGTCTGACGTGAGCAGGGGTGACGTCTGACGTGAGCAGGGGTGGCGTCTGACATGAGCAGGGGTGGCGTCTGACGTGAGCAGGGGTGGTGTCTGACATGAGCAGGGGTGGCGTCTGACATGAGCAGGGGTGGCGTCTGACATGAGCAGGGGTGGCGTCTGACGTGAGCAGGGGTGGCGTCTGACGTGAGCAGGGGTGGCGTCTGACGTGAGCAGGGGTGGCGTCTGACGTGAGCAGGGGTGGCGTATGACGTGAGCAGGGGTGGCGTCTGACGTGAGCAAGGGTGCCGTCTGACGTGAGCAGGGGTGCCGTCTGATGTGAGCAGGGGTGGCGTCTGACGTGAGCAGGGGTGGCGTCTGACATGAGCAGGGGTGGCGTCTGACGTGAGCAGGGGTGGCGTCTGACGTGAGCAGGGGTGGCGTCTGACGTGAGCAGGGGTGGCGTCTGACGTGAGCAGGGGTGGCGTCTGACCTGAGCAGGGGTGGCGTCTGACGTGAGCAGGGGTGGCGTCTGACGTGAGCAGGGGTGGCGTCTGACGTGAGCAGGGGTGCCGTCTGACGTGAGCAGGGGTGCCGTCTGACGTGAGCAGGGGTGCCGTCTGACGTGAGCAGGGGTGCCGTCTGACGTGAGCAGGGGTGCCGTCTGACGTGAGCAGGGGTGGCGTCTGACGTGAGCAGGGGTGGCGTCTGATGGAGCAAGGGTGCCGTCTGACGTGAGCATGTGTGGCGTCTGACGTGAGCAGGTGTGCCGTCTGACGTGAGCAGGGGTGGCGTCTGACGTGAGCATGTGTGGCGTCTGACGTGAGCAGGTGTGGCGTATGACGTGAGCAGGGGTGCCGTCTGACGTGAGCAGGGGTGGCATCTGACGTGAGCAGGGCTGACGTCTGACGTGAGCAGGGGTGACGTCTGACGTGAGCAGGGGTGGCGTCTGACATGAGCAGGGGTGGCGTCTGACGTGAGCAGGGGTGGCGTCTGACATGAGCAGGGGTGGCGTCTGACATGAGCAGGGGTGGCGTCTGACATGAGCAGGGGTGGCGTCTGACGTGAGCAGGGGTGGCGTCTGACGTGAGCAGGGGTGGCGTCTGACGTGAGCAGAGGTGCCGTCTGACGTGAGCAGGGGTGGCGTCTGACGTGAGCAGGGGTGGCGTCTGACGTGAGCAGGGGTGGCGTCTGACGTGAGCAGGGGTGGCGTCTGACGTGAGCAGGGGTGGCGTCTGACCTGAGCAGGGGTGGCGTCTGACGTGAGCAGGGGTGGCGTCTGACGTGAGCAGGGGTGCCGTCTGACGTGAGCAGGGGTGCCGTCTGACGTGAGCAGGGGTGCCGTCTGACGTGAGCAGGGGTGCCGTCTGACGTGAGCAGGGGTGGCGTCTGACGTGAGCAGGGGTGGCGTCTGATGGAGCAAGGGTGCCGTCTGACGTGAGCATGTGTGGCGTCTGACGTGAGCAGGTGTGCCGTCTGACGTGAGCAGGGGTGGCGTCTGACGTGAGCATGTGTGGCGTCTGACGTGAGCAGGTGTGGCGTATGACGTGAGCAGGGGTGCCGTCTGACGTGAGCAGGGGTGGCATCTGACGTGAGCAGGGCTGACGTCTGACGTGAGCAGGGGTGACGTCTGACGTGAGCAGGGGTGGCGTCTGACGTGAGCAGGGGTGGCGTCTGACGTGAGCAGGGGTGGCGTCTGACATGAGCAGGGGTGGCGTCTGACATGAGCAGGGGTGGCGTCTGACATGAGCAGGGGTGGCGTCTGACGTGAGCAGGGGTGGCGTCTGACGTGAGCAGGGGTGGCGTCTGACGTGAGCAGAGGTGCCGTCTGACGTGAGCAGGGGTGGCGTCTGACGTGAGCAGGGGTGGCGTCTGACGTGAGCAGGGGTGGCGTCTGACGTGAGCAGGGGTGGCGTCTGACGTGAGCAGGGGTGGCTTCTGACGTGAGCAGGGGTGGCGTCTGACGTGAGCAGGGGTGGCGTCTGACGTGAGCAGGGGTGGCGTCTGACGTGAGCAGGGGTGGCGTCTGACGTGAGCAGGGGTGGCGTCTGACGTGAGCAGGGGTGGCGTCTGATGTGAGCAGGGGTGGCGTCTGACGTGAGCAGGGGTGGCGTCTGACGTGAGCAGGTGTGGCGTCTGACGTGAGCAGGGGTGGCGTCTGACATGAGCAGGGGTGGCGTCTGACGTGAGCAGGGGTGGCGTCTGACATGAGCAGGGGTGGCGTCTGACATGAGCAGGGGTGGCGTCTGACGTGAGCAGGGGTGGCGTCTGACGTGAGCAGGGGTGGCGTCTGACGTGAGCAGGGGTGGCGTCTGACGTGAGCAGGGGTGCCGTCTGACGTGAGCAGGGGTGCCGTCTGACCTGAGCAGGGGTGGCGTCTGACGTGAGCAGAGGTGCCGTCTGACGTGAGCAGGGGTGGCGTCTGACGTGAGCAGGGGTGGCGTCTGACGTGAGCAGGGGTGGCGTCTGACGTGAGCAGGGGTGGCGTCTGACGTGAGCAGGGGTGGCGTCTGACATGAGCAGGGGTGGCGTCTGACGTGAGCAGGGGTGGCGTCTGACGTGAGCAGGGGTGGCGTCTGACATGAGCAGGGGTGGCGTCTGACGTGAGCAGGGGTGGCGTCTGACGTGAGCAGGGGTGGCGTCTGACGTGAGCAGGGGTGGCGTCTGACGTGAGCAGGGGTGGCATCTGACGTGAGCAGGGGTGGCGTCTGACGTGAGCAGGGGTGGCGTCTGACGTGAGCAGGGGTGGCGTCTGACGTGAGCAGGGGTGCCGTCTGACGTGAGCAGGGGTGGCGTCTGACGTGAGCAGGGGTGGCGTCTGACGTGAGCAGGGGTGGCGTCTGACGTGAGCAGGGGTGGCGTCTGACCTGAGCAGGGGTGGCGTCTGACGTGAGCAGGGGTGGCGTCTGACGTGAGCAGGGCTGACGTCTGACGTGAGCAGGGGTGACGTCTGACGTGAGCAGGGGTGGCGTCTGACATGAGCAGGGGTGGCGTCTGACGTGAGCAGGGGTGGCGTCTGACGTGAGCAGGGGTGGCGTCTGACATGAGCAGGGGTGGCGTCTGACATGAGCAGGGGTGGCGTCTGACGTGAGCAGGGGTGGCGTCTGACGTGAGCAGGGGTGGCGTCTGACGTGAGCAGAGGTGCCGTCTGACGTGAGCAGGGGTGGCGTCTGACGTGAGCAGGGGTGGCGTCTGACGTGAGCAGGGGTGGCGTCTGACGTGAGCAGGGGTGGCGTCTGACGTGAGCAGGGGTGGCGTCTGACGTGAGCAGGGGTGGCGTCTGACCTGAGCAGGGGTGGCGTCTGACGTGAGCAGGGGTGGCGTCTGACGTGAGCAGGGGTGCCGTCTGACGTGAGCAGGGGTGCCGTCTGACGTGAGCAGGGGTGCCGTCTGACGTGAGCAGGGGTGCCGTCTGACGTGAGCAGGGGTGGCGTCTGACGTGAGCAGGGGTGGCGTCTGATGGAGCAAGGGTGCCGTCTGACGTGAGCATGTGTGGCGTCTGACGTGAGCAGGTGTGCCGTCTGACGTGAGCAGGGGTGGCGTCTGACGTGAGCATGTGTGGCGTCTGACGTGAGCAGGTGTGGCGTATGACGTGAGCAGGGGTGCCGTCTGACGTGAGCAGGGGTGGCATCTGACGTGAGCAGGGCTGACGTCTGACGTGAGCAGGGGTGACGTCTGACGTGAGCAGGGGTGGCGTCTGACATGAGCAGGGGTGGCGTCTGACGTGAGCAGGGGTGGCGTCTGACATGAGCAGGGGTGGCGTCTGACATGAGCAGGGGTGGCGTCTGACATGAGCAGGGGTGGCGTCTGACGTGAGCAGGGGTGGCGTCTGACGTGAGCAGGGGTGGCGTCTGACGTGAGCAGAGGTGCCGTCTGACGTGAGCAGGGGTGGCGTCTGACGTGAGCAGGGGTGGCGTCTGACGTGAGCAGGGGTGGCGTCTGACGTGAGCAGGGGTGGCGTCTGACGTGAGCAGGGGTGGCGTCTGACCTGAGCAGGGGTGGCGTCTGACGTGAGCAGGGGTGCCGTCTGACGTGAGCAGGGGTGCCGTCTGACCTGAGCAGGGGTGGCGTCTGACGTGAGCAGAGGTGCCGTCTGACGTGAGCAGGGGTGGCGTCTGACGTGAGCAGGGGTGGCGTCTGACGTGAGCAGGGGTGGCGTCTGACGTGAGCAGGGGTGGCGTCTGACGTGAGCAGGGGTGGCGTCTGACGTGAGCAGGGGTGGCGTCTGACATGAGCAGGGGTGGCGTCTGACGTGAGCAGGGGTGGCGTCTGACATGAGCAGGGGTGGCGTCTGACATGAGCAGGGGTGGCGTCTGACATGAGCAGGGGTGGCGTCTGACGTGAGCAGGGGTGGCGTCTGACGTGAGCAGGGGTGGCGTCTGACGTGAGCAGGGGTGGCGTCTGACGTGAGCAGGGGTGGCATCTGACGTGAGCAGGGGTGGCGTCTGACGTGAGCAGGGGTGGCGTCTGACGTGAGCAGGGGTGGCGTCTGACGTGAGCAGGGGTGCCGTCTGACGTGAGCAGGGGTGGCGTCTGACGTGAGCAGGGGTGGCGTCTGACGTGAGCAGGGGTGGCGTCTGACGTGAGCAGGGGTGGCGTGTGAAAACATGGGCAAAAGAGTCTCTCTTTGTAAACTGTTCAGTGCATGCGAGTGCTGCCGTATGTTTGAATATGACCAGTCATTTCCGCCGTTATCTCCCGGGTGTAGAGCCAGAAGACCCGAATGAGAACTCACAAGTGCTGTGAGAAGATCTGTCTCTGTGCACTCATCCGAGAGCGGCCAAACATCTCACAGCACGCAAATATTTTATCTTTCAAATTTTACACTTAAACGGACAAACTCACACATAAAATATCCAAGCAGATATTGTGTGAATATGCCTTAAGAGAACTTTATACTGTCGAGAAAGACGACACATATCCCTTTATTAGCTCTTAACGGGGCAGTAACTTTACTCTGTTTAATGTCAAACAAAAGATAAGGGCATCACTCACTGCTCTTGATTGAATAGCTTGTGTAAGTTTAATAAGCATTCATCTTTATTTTAAACAGTGAAATATGCAATTATTTTACATTTGATTACTTTATTTAATTTCTCTACATAAAAAAACTAATGTTAGACCTACCTAAAAAACCTGAAAAGCATTGTTTATTTTATTAGTATCTTTGCGCGATAGTATTTATTTGTGCTGCTGCTTGTATTAAGTGTTAAGTTATCTGTTCTTATTTTCTTTATTTTTTATTTGACAGTAGTCCTTTTTCCCCCTGATCATATTAAAAACAGAACCGTACTGAAACCATGAACCTAAAACCATGAAACAAACCGAACCGTGAGCACTGTACCGTTACACTCCTAGCGTAACGTATGTGAGAGGGTAGCACACACATTCTGAAAGCCTTCAGGTGATCAGTGTTCCCTTTGATTGGGCACTTGGAAATCATTGTAATTATCTTACGTTGATGCAACCAGAAATCCCAGATATTTGTTTTCAAAGGGATGAAATAAATGTGGAACATTAGTGGAACTGCATTGGCATGTTTTAAATCGTCCTTATCTGACCATTATCAGTTTGTAGCAGTAAATGAAGAGATGTCACACCGATCACAAGTTCAGTATGGGGTACCGCAAGGCTCAGTGTTAGGACCGCTGCTCTTCACCCTGTATCTGCTCCACTGGGAGATATCATTAGGAAGCATAGCGTTAGTTTTCATTGTCGATTGTATCATCAGCATAACAATCTTGTTCCTGGGATGTGTCAAAGGTGCTGAGGGAGTGGCGATGAACAATACCAAGGTAAAAAGCCGTCCTGGAAAGGCCCCGTCTCACCACCATTAAGGAACTTCAAAGATTTATGGGTTTTGCCAATTTTTACAAAAGTTTCTCAGAGATTTCAGCAGCGTATGAGCCCCTCTTACCTCCCTGTTTAATGGTGGAGGGGGTCAAATTCAGCTTGACTGAGACCCAGCTGCCACACAAGCCTTCTCAGGTCTCAATCTTAGATCTGGATTTGCTGTATTGTATTCTCTGCTGATCTCTGCCAGTTTGTCTATTGTATTGTTTATTTTAAAAAAACACTGCTTATGGATTGAGAACCTGCAGACTCAGACACTGCATTGTCAGAAGTATTTATGAGTGAGTCATTAAATCATTAATTAAAAAAAAAAATTCCTTAAAATTAATTAAGCATTTTAAATAGAAGACATCAATTAACATTTCACAACATACTTATATACATAATACAAGACTATCTCTATCACGGGGGTGGGGGTGTGGGGTACTCTGGGTTCAGTCAAAATTCATATCCCGGAGCCCTCCCCGGGGCAGCACGCCAAAATATGCATGATCTTTACTCTATTTATTTTTATGTAAGCGTGAACTCATTAAATCAAGATATGTGACATTTGATCAATTTTAAGTTTTATGTCATATTTTTGCAAAATGTAATACATTAAGAGTCAATATTATTATGTAGCTGTTAAAAAATATTGTTCTCCCCTGAGAGAACCATTGCCTCACCTTTTATTCCTAGACAAAGGAGATTTCATCAGTGTCATTGTTGTGTATTTCTAATAAAAACTTAATCCAAAAGCATCTGCTGTTGCAACATCATGACTGATGTAGTTAATGTTTTCCCCCAGCCCAAATCAATTATTCAAAAGCTTTTCTAATGGTGTGTGTTTTTTTTTTTTAAATGGTGTCCAATTGTCTTTCTATGATTTACCTTCTATGATACACTTTATAATTATATATTGTCATAAAGCATGCATGGATCCTTTCCTAGGGCCACATTAATGCATACAGCATCAGAAAAGGAAAAGCAATGATGCAAACATGATTTTGTTTGACAATATATAATATTTGACAAAGTCCTGTGTGTTTATTTCTCTGCTCTTCTTACTGCGTGAGATGAAACCGTTACTCTTGCGACAGCCTTTGAGACACTTCAGCTCTGAGACACTTACTTCCTGCCCTTTAATTAACAAACAATGAATGCAAGTTTAAAGAGACGGCCTGATCATTTCACTGAATGATATGTCAGACAGAAAAGTGTCAGCTTTCTGTGAATTATCAGTGGGCTATCAAACACCTTTAATGTTAAAAAATGACTTATATGTAATTGTTTTAGTTTGACATACTCACAAGTTAATCAATAGCAGCCTTTAACTTGCATCATACAAGTTTAGTTAGATATTGTAACATTCTGGGGCATTTTCTTATTTTTGCAACTTTGATAACAAAATCGTATTTCTACGGAGCCTCGCACGTGACATGCAGGAAACATTCAGAGAGGACTTGCTGGAACACTACCTCTAATATGTCTAAATGTGTCAAGTTTCGGAGGTGTGTACTCGTATATTCTGAGAGCACAAAATCTAGAGCATTTATGTACCAAGTTGTAGTTGACTTGCTGTTAAGACTCAACATTATGAACAATATTTTTTGGCGGAAACTCTCTGACAGTGCTAAACCGCTGACTAAATGTAAAAGTTATCAATCTAACTCATCAGTGATTATAAAAAACCTTGTTTCCTGAGCTGAAAGCATGCTTTTATAGCTCGCATGTAAATCATGGCCACAAAGAAGTTTTGATTCAGATGAAATGTCAGAGCATTACTCTTCAGTAGAATCGCTTCCTTCTGTGACAGATCAGGAGATAACGCGGCGGATATCTCGGCCTAGATCTCGCTGTATTGATTTGTTTTTCACTAGAAGTACACTTAAAGCCTGTTTGTCATCAGAGAGCACACAACTAAACTAAAGTGTGCTTCATTTGAGACAAACAACATTTAGGACAAACCTTTCACAATTATTATGTTTGTCAAGTCTGAAATGAATAAACGGATCTGTGGATATAGACAAATAAAGACAAAGAGTGTTTTTGACAGTGTTCACACACGGATGAACTTGAAGTTTATGTTTGCAGATAACAGTTTTATTTTATTTTGAAAAGTCATTCAGACATTTGTATTGAGAATGAAGTGTCCAAATAATTTGTATAGCCAATCTCATCAAAAAATAATAATAATTTGTTTAAAATTAAATTAAAACATTTTACCTTCCAGCAAGCGCCTAAGGTATAAATGTGCTCTGAGCTCCAGTGAAGCAGAAATGACAATGGGCTGGATATCAGCTAGAAACAGGAGTGTGCCATTACAGCTCAGATGTGTTCCTGTGGCTTCAGTCCTTGCCAACCGCCGCCACTTTCTCAGGGTTCTTCAGAATCAGGTCAGCTCTCTTCTTGTTTTCTGGCTAGGCTGCTGTTGCACTGGAACTAATGAGATATCTGGAGATGGCATGAAGGTTGTACCATTGCTCATACTCAGGTGTGGGTAGGACAGAGAGCTGTGTGCTAAATCAGTGTCTCCCAACATTTGTTCAGTCATGGCACCCGTTAAAAATGTTCTACATTCTGTGGCACCACATCGCATACGTTAATCTAGGGACAGATTGCTTATGGTTCGGTTTGTATCACGGTGTTAGGTTCACAGTTTCAGTACGGTTCAGTATTTGCTATGTTCAGGGGAAAAAAAGGGACTACTGTCAAATAAAAATAAAGAAAATAAGAACAAATAACCTAAACACAAGCAGCAGCACAAATAAATACTATCGCGCAAAGATACTAATAAAATAAACAATGCTTTTCAGGTTTTTCAGGTAGGTCTAACATTCGTTTTTTTAGGTAGAGAAATTAAATAAAGTAATCAAATGTAAAATAATTGCATATTTCACTGTTTAAAATAAAGATGAATGCTTATTAAACTTACACAAGCTATTCAATCAAGAGCAGTGAGTGATGCCCTTATCTTTTGTTTGACATTAAACAGAGTAAAGTTACTGCCCCGTTAAGAGCTAATACAGGGATATGTGTCGTCTTTCTCGACAGTATAAAGTTCTCTTAAGGCATATTCAGACTATATCTGCTTGGATACTCATCAAGATGGACATGTTGACATATTTTTTGTGTGAGTTTGTCCGTTTAAGTGCAAGATTTGAAAGATAACTCAATATTTGCGTGCTGTGAGATGTTTGGCCGCTCTCGGATGAGTGCACAGAGACAGATCATCTCACAGCACTCGTGAGTTCTCATTCGCGTCTTTTGGCTCTACACGTCATCCGTATTCATATTCGAAGATACGGCAGCATTCACATTTACTAAAGAAAGTTTACTAAGAGAGACTCTTTTGCCCACGTTTTTCTTTTATAATTATCGCTGTTGTATCACCATTGAGGAGCCAGTACATGTATCCCTTGACAGAAACATACATAAAGCATTATTTTCAAGTTACAACCCATATTAAAGATGCGTTATCATCAGATGTGAGATGAACTGTGGTGCAAGTGTGAGCCGGCACCTTTTACACGCCACCCCTGCTCACGTCAGACGGCACCCCTGCTCACGTCAGACGGCACCCCTGCTCACGTCAGACGCCACCCCTGCTCACGTCAGACGGCACCCCTGCTCACGTCAGACGGCACCCCTGCTCACGTCAGACGCCACCCCTGCTCACGTCAGACGCCACCCCTGCTCACGTCAGACGGCACCCCTGCTCACGTCAGACGCCACCCCTGCTCACGTCAGACGGCACCCCTGCTCACGTCAGACGGCACCCCTGCTCACGTCAGACGCCACCCCTGCTCACGTCAGACGGCACCCCTGCTCACGTCAGACGGCACCCCTGCTCACGTCAGACGCCACCCCTGCTCACGTCAGACGCCACCCCTGCTCACGTCAGACGCCACCCCTGCTCACGTCAGACGGCACCCCTGCTCACGTCAGACGCCACCCCTGCTCACGTCAGACGCCACCCCTGCTCACGTCAGACGGCACCCCTGCTCACGTCAGACGCCACCCCTGCTCACGTCAGACGCCACCCCTGCTCACGTCAGACGCCACCCCTGCTCACGTCAGACGGCACCCCTGCTCACGTCAGACGGCACCCCTGCTCACGTCAGACGGCACCTCTGCTCACGTCAGACGGCACCTCTGCTCACGTCAGACGGCACCCCTGCTCACGTCAGACGGCACCCCTGCTCACGTCAGACGCCACCACGTCAGACGCCACCCCTGCTCACGTCAGACGGCACCCCTGCTCACGTCAGATGCCACACCTGCTCACGTCAGACGCCACACCTGCTCACGTCAGACGCCACACCAGCTCACGTCAGACGCCACCCCTGCTCACGTCAGACACCACCCCGGCTCACGTCAGACGCCACCCCTGCTCACGTCAGACGCCACCCCTGCTCACGTCAGACGCCACCCCTGCTCACGTCAGACGCCACCCCTGCTCACGTCAGACGCCACCCCTGCTCACGTCAGACGCCACACCTGCTCACGTCAGACGCCACCCCTGCTCACGTCAGACGCCACACCTGCTCACGTCAGACGGCACCCCTGCTCACGTCAGACGCCACCCTTGCTCACGTCAGACGCCACCCCTGCTCACGTCAGACGCCACACCTGCTCACGTCAGACGCCACCCCTGCTCACGTCAGACGCCACACCTGCTCACGTCAGACGCCACCCCTGCTCACGTCAGACGCCACACCTGCTCACGTCAGACGCCACCCCTGCTCACGTCAGACGCCACCCCTGCTCACGTCAGACGCCACCCCAGCTCACGTCAGACGGCACCCCTGCTCACGTCAGACGCCACCCCTGCTCACGTCAGACGGCACCCCTGCTCACGTCAGACGCCACCCCTGCTCACGTCAGACGGCACCCCTGCTCACGTCAGACGGCACCCCTGCTCACGTCAGACGCCACCCCTGCTCACGTCAGACGCCACCCCTGCTCACGTCAGACGCCACCCCTGCTCACGTCAGACGGCACCCCTGCTCACGTCAGACGCCACCCCTGCTCACGTCAGACGCCACCCCTGCTCACGTCAGACGCCACCCCTGCTCACGTCAGACGCCACCCCTGCTCACGTCAGACGCCACCCCTGCTCACGTCAGACGGCACCCCTGCTCACGTCAGACGCCACCCCTGCTCACGTCAGACGCCACCCCTGCTCACGTCAGACGCCACCCCTGCTCACGTCAGACGCCACCCCTGCTCACGTCAGACGCCACCCTTGCTCACGTCAGATGCCACCCCTGCTCACGTCAGATGCCACACCTGCTCACGTCAGACTTGCTGAGCCATACAAAATCTGAATTCATGTACGATAATTTAGGCTTCAATGTAAACGGCCACTGCTGTGATTGGCCGCTGTGATACTTCACTGTAAATGGCCACTGCTGTGATTGGCCACTATAATACTCCAGGGTAAACATTTAAAAGCTGCTGTCCCAAATCTCAAATCATAAATATCAAACATGTTTGATTGGGCTGCCTCTGTTGCAATAGCCAATGAGAGCGAGCGAGCATCACCAATGGATACTTCTATAGCTGAACCTTTCCAGCCTTTAAAACTGCCCTAATGTCTGTGTCCTCCCACAGTTTTAAAATCATTCATACTCTATATATTCAACATTCATCTTGACTTGACAGTGCAGTTCTCTGACACCGCTACATTTATAACTGTTTATCTCTTTTTGCCCTAAATCATTAATAATAATTCACTCTAGTCTGTGGCTCTCAGTCCACTTAGGGACCTACTTAGTGTTCAATAATGCTACCGTTCTGGAGTGGATAGAGTGTGTGCTTTGACCAATGGGAATAAACCAAACAGAATGTAGGAAACAATAACTGAACCAATAACCGAACTGAAGCTGGCCATAGGGTCTGTGCAGAACGTGATATTTGCTGAAGATCTGTGGCAAGGTACTGCTGAAAGAACTCATACAAGTCAATACCAATAGTCTAAAAAGACAATACCAATTTAACTGCCATGTAAAAATCAACAGTTTCACAGGTAATGATAATGAACAAGTTGCATGTTTATTATGCTTTGTGTCCAGATAGAGAAAAACTGATAATGCATAACGATAAATTATAATGGGGAATAAAACTATCTAGTTCTATCTTTAAAGTTCACTGTAGACAAGTTGACAATTGGATAATGGATAACAGTCTGTGTTGATACCAACATATTCTTGAAGTGAACAAGTATGAGAAGAAAGATGATTTTACAACAACAACAAAAAACAAAAAGGCAAAGCAAACATAGTTACATTACATTGACATCACTATTTTAATGGCAAATATGGCGAAGATGTATGTGTGAGTGAGTGAATGAATGAATGAATGAATGAGTGAGAGAGAAAGTTTAAAAGAGTACATTTTGAGGTTGAAATCAGCTTGTTTTTCTGAGATTTTAGCATGCAGTAGGGGCGTGTCATTGCCTCTGTGTATTTCCATACTGGATAAGCCGGCTTTTGTAATTGCCCCGCCCTGCAAGGGACGCGTGGCTACTTATTTATGCAGGTCTCTGGCCGGCTATAGATGATATCAAAATTCAATGAAGATGGATGTCCCAAAGATTATTGCAGACGAGCTGAACCGTGACAGTTATAATTAAAATGTTTTGAAGTCATTCTTCAACAAGCCGGATGCTTATGAACAAGCCCTCACTGATTCTGAAGACGATCAGAGCAACTATGAAAGCGGCATAATAAGACTGAATAATATCCCTAATCTACAACTGAGCGAAGAGGAAGAATGTATCGGACTGGCGTCAGACAAGTTGGACCGTAAGATATCAAAAGCTATATCGATAATAACATTTGATGGGGATAAAGACAGAGAAATGGGGAAAATCTGTAACTTTGACTGTAAATGCTACACGAGGAGAAAAGAGAACTCTCTGCATGGGAGACAGTCCATAAGCTTTCTCCAGATATTATGTACAACATACGGCTGGATTCTTTAGCTGCGGAAAAAGAGTGGCAGGACATGCAAATTATTGGACATTTAGAGGCAAACAGACACACAGTGCAAACTTCAGAGATGGTTACATCCACAAAGAAGACCCCGGCAAACAGAAAGTGTGCCCGAACGACTTATTTCAATGGAGGCAACGAGATCTGCAAGAATACTTTTCTGTTTCTTATGGGATGAGTTTCCATAAACATCAAAGTTTTTCGTTTTGTGTTCATTCTAAGAACACGTACATGTTATCTCATGTGTAGACCTTCCCATACCTACCTATTGTTATTAACTGTTGTTTTAATTGTAATCGTTAGCATCCATTACTATAATGGGCTATTAGATGGTAATGTTAGCATCTGCTATCCTTTATTATTAATAGATGCCGCCCGATTTTTCCCGTTGCGTCTGCCGTTGCTGTGCCACCATGCAGCTTTACGGGGGGTGTGGCTTATCTAAATGAGATGTAAATGAGCCCTTTTGACACTCCCAGCAGGTGAGAACAGATGAGAACTGCACAATCTTTAGATGCTGTTTTCTTCCTTTTGAGCTTTTTTAAATGTCTACCTTCAGATGGCCACAACTTCTCCAAATATTATCCGATTTCAATGTGTTACACATCAGTGGAAAACTTGGAGACTACACTTCCAGAATCTGTGAATAACTCAAAATGCTCCAGAACCAACTTGTGTCCCTACTTTCCGTGATTGGTCACATATATGTCTCAGGTCTATCCACGAGCTATCACAAGCACTTGTTTTAAACGGTAAGCAAGAGAAGCAAAATATTTCCTTAATTGTGGTAGAACTTTGGTAGAAGTTCCGTATTAATTTTGTTCAGTTGAGTCATGTCATTAAAGTATACTCAAGTGTCTGTTTTCTTGATCAAACTGTGACCCCAGGCGTGTTTATGTATCCGATTATTATATGAGCCACAGCAGTCATTCAAATGTCAACAACACATCCCGTAAAACTTATATGCACTGTAGCAAATATTGTAGTTGTATTTGTGTTTTAACAGGTTTTGCTGGCTTCCTGTTGTGGAGAGTTGACACAGACATGTTTCAGAGTGCCAAGTGGGAATCAAACGCCTCTAGTTATGTGACGATGTACACCGCCCATGTTGATATATGCTAACACTTCTACACATTACACCAAAATTATAGATTTACCTTTTCCAATAAAGAGCTTTCTGTCTTTTATTCATATGAATACCATTCATGTTTCACCACCGCCATGGCATTAAAACCCTATAATAGCTATAATATTTTAGTTTACCTTTGTTCTTTTCTTTGGTTATCATAATGTTATTATTTTTAATTCTCTTTATATTGTATTCTTTTTTCTTATGCATTTGTTATCCCTATTTTAATTCCTTTCTATGTAAAGCACTTTGAATTGCCATTGTGTATGAAATGTGCTATATAAATAAACTTGCCTTGCCTAATATGTTGGAAATCTTGATGACTTCTCCAGTGGTTAAATCGGTGAATTGCTACTCGGTATAAAGACTGACCTTGGTTTTAAAACTGGAATATTATATAATTAGGGGCTAGGCACAGGACGTCCCATTGGTCCAGGGCGTCAACAGCACACCATTATCATTCAAACGCTTTAATGTGTGTTGATTTTCCTCAAACTCAGTAAAATTCTGCCTGGTTATGTGATCTGTCAGGGCTCTGTCTCTTCGGTCTGGCTTGTTGTTTGCTGAAACTCCTCTTGTGTTGTCGGTGTGAGTGTGTGGTTTCGAGTTCACTCGTGTTGTCTTGTGCGCGGAGCGTGGTGTTCGGATCGTCGGTCTCGGTTGGTTTCGGTTCTGTGTCAGGATTCAGACATTCATGCTCCGTGTGTTTGTCTTCTGTTGGGATGTGTGTGTGTGTGTGTGTGTGTGTGTTGTTGTGTTCCGTGTAGCCCACGGCTTGTGTTTGCGTGTTATGTCTTGTGTGAACATATGGCGTATGAGTGTTCTTCGTGTCTTGTTTTGTGTGAGCACATGGCTCTTGATTGTTTCGCTGGCCATGTGCTTGTGTTTTTGTTTTGTTGAGTGTGAGCCCATGGCTTGTCCTGTCTTTTTCTTGTGTAACCCCAGCCTTCTTGTTATTTGATTATTGTTTAATTTGCCCCACTTGTCCCTCAGGTATTGACACCATTGTCAAAAGATCTCTGTTTACACAGATCTCCGAAAATGAGTAAAAACTCTGAATTGTGCAGGCAGGCCAGTAGGTGGCGATGAAACACTAAGACTGAACGTGTAACACTTGCGCATCATCGTTTTCACAGATTCACCTTTTTGTTGTTTACACAGAGAGTTTAAAACGGTTTGTGTTTTCAGGTCCCAAAATGAGTTGTGTAAATGAACGGCCAAAACGCATAAATGTTTGACGTTTAGAATAATAAGAGAATGTATTTTAACATAAAACAAAACTTACATACTTCACCTTTAAGAGCATTGCTGTATAAATCATGTTATCAGTGGCAGTCACTGCAACTCTGTACACTGTTGAGGCTTCATAAATATATATGAGGGCATGAGCGCAATATTTTGGAATATTTTTTTTTAAAAAGTGCCATAAAAACCACTGCGTTTGCATTCCCTGTTCTTATTTTGTTCTGTGGTGTTTGCCAATCATTACTCTCTCTCTCTCTCTCTCTCTCTCTCTCTCTCTCTCTCTCTCTCTCTCTCTCTCTCTCTCTCTCTCTCTCCCTCTATCTCTCTCTCTCTCTCTCTCTCTCTCTCTCTCTCTCTCTCTCTCTCTCTCTCCCTCTATCTCTCTCTCTCTCTCTCTCTCTCTCCCTCTATCTCTCTCTCTCTCTCTCTCTCTCACACACACACACACACACACACACACACACACACACACACACACACACACACACATCAGTTTTGGTTAATTAAATGAATAAGGTAATAATCAGGGCTGTATGTTTCTTCTCCATTTTTTAAATATATGATCATTATTATTTACTGACAATTAAACAGTTCTTTATCATGTGAAAGAGTAATAGTTAACAGCTCATGCTAACTGGCACAGATGGTGAAATATAGCAATGCCAGTAAGCTTGGTGGTTATTTAATTATTACTTTCATCATTTATTTGAAATAAAATAAAGAAATGAAAGGGAAGAAAGCAATACCTTGGTAGACAAACAGAGAAGTAATCCGAAATTAGAACTGAATGCTTAGGAAGGTAAGAAGATCTTTTTCTTTTGATGACGTGGTAATTATGTGAGAGCAGAGTAATCTGAACAGGCAAATGGGCAAAGCTCACGGAAAACACAGCTATGGGTGATTCACCCTTCAATCTGGTGATTTAGTTTGCTGGATATAGCAAATGATAATAAAATGAATGTGTTACACAAGATAAATGGTGGATTCTTCATTTACAAAAAAAAGTGTGTGATTAATCAGAGATCCCTAAACGGGACCCCAGTAAAAATAAAAACATATACAGACTTTGGTACAGACATGTGTATGAATCTGGTGCTGATGGTGTTTCTGATCCTGTGACAGTATCTCCACGGGCAGCTCCTGATGACCGCAGCGGATGGCTTCGGACTCTTCCTCCGGATGCTGGACCCCTGGGGATAGAATTATTGTACTAGGGAAGACATAGCAGCAACACAACACATTGGGAGACCTCCTAGACCATATCGGGCCACCAGTATCGATTGGTCTGAGGGTCTGCTGGCTTCCTGGGTGACCAGAGTCTGGAGATCAATGGAGACCATGAGGGACAGAAGAAGGCTGGGAGGAAAATAAGTCTGTCCCTCAGGCCCTCCCGGCAGAGCAGGTTCCAACCGAGTGCTTCAGCGATCTGTTCATCGAGCGCCCATTGGATGGGACTGACAATGATAGCTGGAGGGAGAATAGGTTCTGGTGACGACTTTGGGATTATGAAGACTGTCAGAGCATCAGCACGCTGGTCCTCATCACCAGGACAATAGGTGATGTTAAACTGCAATTTAGGACAGGAGCTGTACAGAAGGCTGAAGTGGCTTCAGAAGTTCAGGGCAGAGACCTGCACTGATCTTACTAAAGTTCTGGAGAAAACTCCTTTAGAAGTTTGCAAAGCCCAGGAAGTGCTGGAGTTCTTCTGTGGATGATGGCTGTGGCCAGTTCTTTATATCTGTTTCCTTCCTCTGGTCCATCGGGATGCCGTGTTGGTTCGCTTTTCTCCAGCTTTGAGGACGGATGATGTTGATGAAGCCTCTGTAGGACTTGTGTCACGTGGCAGTGATAGTCCGACTGGTTCTGGGAGTAAATGAGGATGTCATCAGTGCAGACGATAATTAAGTAATGGAGGAACTCCCAGAAACCACCTCATTTATGAATCCCTGGAAGACAGACAGTGAGTCGGGCTGACATGGCATAACACGAGACACTGAACATTGTCTTCCATTCATCTCCGTTTTGGATTTGAACAAGGTTATAGGTGCTCCACAGGTCAAGCTTTGTGAATATGCAGTTTATCACAACTGTTCTAGGGCTGATGGGACCAAAGGAAGATTGCATCAGAAACAAACAGTTTAAGCGCTCAGTCCCGCGGTGAATGAGGTGGAAGTGTGGTCCCAGCTGCTTGCTGAACTCATCCTGGATCGCCCGGTACTCATGCTTCATAAAGCTGACAGGACTCTCAATGAGGACTTAACCATCAGGAACGTCTTAGAGGAAGAAGAAGGTCTCTGGTCTGAAGAATAAAGAAATAACAAAAAACTAATAAAGGACATTGTAGAAAGATATATTACAGATCTTGTTTGTGCAACCTGATAATTTATATATATATATAGTCAAATGTAATGTGCTTCAGTTCTTGGTATGGGTCTTAAAATGTGTGTGTATTCAAGTGTGTGACTCATATCAGATGTCTCTCCTCCGAGGAAGCAAACATAATGCAGAACAGGTCCTACAGGTTTGAAAGAGTTAAAACCCTATAAAACTCTATGTTCAGGAATTCGTCGGACCCCTTCATTAGCATGACACTTGAGTTCTAGTTAATTTCTCTGGATCGTCTGTGAGATATTCCACCTTTGACAAATTAAACTGATTTGACATTGTTTTGGAAAGGCACACCCCTGTCTATATAAGGTCAAACAGCTGATAAACACATCAGGTCAAAGGAACTGCCTGCAGAAACACTGTAAAGATTTTTGTTGTAAATGTAAAATACTGCCAGCTGGGTTGCCTGACTCTTACTGTATACAACCCAAAACTTTATTTAAAACTGTATTTATATTTAATTTGTTATTTAACAATTACAAAATATCATACATTTAAGGTATTATATTATTTGTTATGGCAAAGGAAATGGAAAACCACATACTTTAAGTTCTAAAATGTATTTGTTTAAGGAAAAAAGTGGGGAAAAATGTAAACACATGAGCTGAAATATCAATATTTAACATGCAGTTAATAGATAAGTCAAGAACAATACAGCACCCATAATTACGTCAGTCTCCTTATGCGGACTGGAAACACACATTACCCGGCGTTTCACAGCACTGCTCTTTTTGCATTCAGACTTCTTCACTTCCCCTTCTGGGATCTTGAGCTATGTTCAGGGTTGATAAAGAAGAAGAAACAACATCAACAAAAGCAACAAAACAATGTATATGGATATACATACAGTCATGCCAAAGATGATTCAGACACAGATATGATGATTCTCTAGTGTATTTAGAACACTATAGTTCATTTATGATGTGGAGATGGCAAAATTATACCATATTATACCCAAAAACTCATCATACAGTGACTACCAGTAAAACGGATAAAAACTGGGACACTTTAATCGGATCGGGTTTTCCTGAAGGGTTTGTTCTTTAATGCGACCTTTGACACCACAGACTGAATTAAATGAAGCATTGCTTCCTCATTGGTGGACCTAAGCTGCTACTGTCCTTAAATTTAACAGCTGACAGCTATTCAGACAAATTTAAAGATTTAAAGAAAGATAGTCGAATTCTACAAGGAGGGCCTTTCAGTCAGAAATACAGCAAACAGATTAGATTTGCCGAGAGGGACAGTCTTTCCCATTGTGAAGAAATTTAGAGAGACTGGTGAGGTGAAGAATTTTCCGCCTGGATGAAGTGCTAAAACACGATCAGGAACTGAAGAGCCGCAGCGAGTCTGGGGAAATACTGACGTTCAGGTTCGCATGAGGCTGGCTGACAGCAGAGACTCCAGGCTGCCAAACTACAGGCTGCGTGTGTAAATATTGTCATACAGTTGTCTGAATGATTTTTTTGGTTTATTGTAATCCATCACATCCCTTTCTATCAAAGTTATCTGACAGCACCAGTCTTTCAAACGACTTCATGAACACCGCCGTGAGAGCGACAGGTCTGTAGTCATTTAGTTTGGGGACGGGAATGAAAGCGGAGCGCTTGAACAGCAGGGAACTTCACACTGCTCCAATGACCTGTTGAAGATCTGCATGAAGCCTGGGTTGGTCAGCGCTGGCCTTCAAACCGATGACAGGCCGTCTGGCTTTCCGACTCTTCTGTTTTTTGAAGACTTGGCTCCTCCACACAGACCTTAAGCTCAGGTTGGGTGGGGGTTCAGGAGGTGATGGTGAGGGTGTGAAGAGCAGATCAGAGCGTGTGTGTGTGAGACTGTGTGTGTGAGTAGTTCAGATCCTGTTGGTTCTCCACAGATCAGGTTATGGTGACTTGTAGTCCTCAGGCCTGTCCAGACGGATGCCGGGTCATGGCCTGAAAACTGGTTTTTCAGCTTTTCACTGTAGCTTCTTTTAGCTGATCTCCTTTGTCAGTCTGTTTCTTGGCTGGTTATACAATATTTTATCCCCAGTTCTGTAAGCATCCTTTTTGAGTTTCCCAGTAAGCCTTGGTTTATCTTTAGTGAAGGATAAGACTGTCCTGGTGGGAATGCATGTATCCTCACACACACTGATGGATGATGTTCAGTATCTGCGAGCTCATCCAGATCTGTGTTAGCAGCTTCAAACACAGCCAGTCAGTGCAGTCGAAGCAGGCTTGTTAGTCACGCTTTGCTTCATTAGTCCATCTTGGTACAGTCCTTATTACAGGTTTAGCTGATTTCAGTTTCTGCCTGTAGGTCACATAAGATGAACCGCACAGTGTCTCTGGTGGGAACATGCTGTCTGTATTTGGGCAGTTTACAGGAGAGATCTGCTTTGCTAAAGTCCCCAAGAATGATTAAAAGAGAGTCAGGGTCCCTTTGTTCATCCAGCTGTTGCAGCGCCGCGCTCACACACACGTCTGGAGGGAAGTACACATTCACCAGAATGAGCGAGGAAAACCCCCATGGCGAGTAGAAAGGTTTACGGTTTATTAAGTGCGCCTCTAAATTAGGGTTAGGGCTCATCTTCATCCCCAATCGCAGCGCTTGCGGTCCGCGCAGAATCGATGCGTTGTTACGTTTGGCGAGGTGCACGTCAGGGTATGTCGAAGGCTAGACGTGCAACACACACACCTGCGGCGTACACTCGACACAGAAGTGATAATCAGCCCTAAGTGTGCTCTTGGGAAACACACTGGGCTGCTTCACAGTTAAGTTCCTCTAAACTCTGCATTTATCATCAATTCATATTTTGCATCTGTCAAAGTAGAGATATTATTTCGTTTTCAGCTATGACTGAGGTCTTCCTTACAGATGTTTGTTGGTTTGTTTTTAGGGTGTTAGTTATTTTTTATTATAGGCTGTTTATACTTTTTTAAATGATTATATCTATACAATATCTTTATTGGTGTTCATAAAGAGAAATGCACACTCAAGGCTTTGTATTCAAATATGATATTTGGCATTAAACACTTCATACTCTGTCTATAAGTATCACTCTGCATAAATGCTTTTCTTATTTAGCCTTTGTCTTGTTCCTAGTCTAGGTATAATAAATCGAGATGCGTTTACTAGATAAGTAAAATCACATATAATTGTTCATGTTTTCTTTGAAAAAAAAAAAAAAAAACCATGTATCTACTAAACGCATCTTGATTATAGAATGATTAAATACTTAGACTAGGCTCCAGTCTACTACATTTACTAAAATAAGAAGTACACGATGTATTTATTTATTTATTTATTGCAGTGTAACTGTAATGACATGAAGGAAATGCACATAATGCAGTCAGATGGGAAACCCACCACGGTTTTACTTTAATATATTTTTTAAAAAGTTGAAACTATTGTGTTAGTGTCCATTAAGTCTAAACATGATTAATATGTTCTTTTGCTGATGAGGAGGAGATTGAGCCTGGAGCAGCTGATGGGACAGCAGTGGGGCTGGTGGTGTGTGTGTGTGTGTGTGTGTGTGTGTGTGTGTGTGTGTGTGTGTGTGTGTGTGTGTGTGTGTGTGTGTGTGTGTGTGTGTGTGTGTGGTGTGCGTGTGCGTGTGCGTGTGCGTGTGCGTGTGCGTGTGTGTAAATGTTCAGTTAAACATTACCCGGAAACTACTGTGTCTCGAGGCGTTGAGCTCGGCAGAAGGGAGGCGATCATCTGAAGCTGCAGTCAGTGTGTGTGTTTGTGTGTGTGAATGTGTGTGTGAAGGACGGAAGCCTGACGGACTGCGCGATCGGACACATAACGGTTAGACATGGACGCTTTCTTTACTCTTCTCTTCTCTTCTCTTCTTACCGGTCAATAATATTATCATTTAAATCTGAATGAGTGCATTGAAAGTTTGCATGAAAGCTGGTTTTAGAATAATCACAGAGCCTGATGTAGATACTTTAATGACTACTGAATTAAAGTGGGTGTAAGAAAGGCACATATGTCGATGTTTATGAAAGCATCTGTTGAATGAGTCGCAGATTTCCAGACAGCTTTATATCGCGGTCACTAACGCGGGTCAGTTTAACGCGTAGTTTAACTCTCTCTCTCTCTCACACACACACACACACACACACACGCCAGAGTGACCTGACTTACTGTATTTAATAATTACTAGCTTAACTCACACTCACACACACCAGAGTGACCTGACTTACTGTATTTAATCATTACTAGTTTAACTCACACACACACACACACACACACACACACACACACACACACACACACACACACACACACACACACACACACGCCAGAGGGACCTGACTTACTGTATTTAATCATTACTATATCAACACTATTTAGAGAAAACTGCACCAAAAGTAAAAATAAAATAAAAATCTCACTGAACATATATTAACAAAAGGAAAGGTAAATTTGTTACTTAAGTTATTTTTAATCACTGTTTTTTTAATGTATGTATTAATTTAAAATAAGACAAAGCTAATATAGTTGTAATCTTATATCAGTTATTTAAGAGTTAATCTTTAATGATCTGACAGAGTTGAGCCCCTATCAGATATATATTATATTCTATACTTTATGGATTCTCTTGAGAAACCTTGAGATAAAGACTGCGAGTCAATGTTCAGAAGTTATTAATTATTGTGATGTTTTTAACTATGATGTATAGCTGAGTTTTCTAATGTTTGTTGTCAAACTCAATTTTTGTATTATTATTATTATTATTAAAAAGCGCATTATTTTATTTGAAAAAGTTAATAATCGTTTTTTATTGACAAAATAGATAAGTTTGTCTTGTATATTTTTGGATTATATCAATGTCATTTTAATCTGTCATATGCTCATGTTACTCCTCCTACGGGGCATGTTGTCACATTCCACGTCCATTCTTTCATGGCAAATCAAGATAAAAGCACACACTGTATTAATAAAACAAAACCACATAACTGAACTAGACATGTGAAATTAATGTGGGGAAAAAACCCGAGTTGATTTACACAAACTGAGAAAGGCAGAAAGGGTTTGTGCCCCGCTCACCTCTATTAGATTTCAATTCTGAAATTATTGTTTGAATGTATTAAAAATGCAAATGTATAATGAGATGAGACTTGGCATCCAAAAGTAAGATATTATCAGTTTCAAAGTTCCGTTTTCATTTGTAACTCTACCCTTTATTTGTATACTTTATTCTCCACCCATTCTCCACTATTCTCTCTCTCTCTCTCTCTCTCTCTCTCTCTCTCTCTCTCTCTCTCTCTCTCTCTCAGTCGCCTACAGTGGGTTAGAACATGTGTAAGGGTGGGTCGTCTACAGTGGGTTAGAACACGTGTAAGGGTGGGTCGTCTACAGTGGGTTAGAACACGTGTAAGGGTGGGTCGCCTACAGTGGGTTAGAACATGTGTAAGGGTGGGTCGCCTACAGTGGGTTAGAACATGTGTAAGGGTGGGTCGTCTACAGTGGGTTAGAACATGTGTAAGGGTGGGTCGTCTACAGTGGGTTAGAACATGTGTAAGGGTGGGTCGCCTACAGTGGGTTAGAACATGTGTAAGGGTGGGTCGCCTACAGTGGGTTAGAACATGTGTAAGGGTGGGTCGTCTACAGTGGGTTAGAACATGTGTAAGGGTGGGTCGTCTACAATGGGTTAGAACATGTGTAAGGGTGGGTCGCCTACAGTGGGTTAGAACATGTGTAAGGGTGGGTCGCCTACAGTGGGTTAGAACATGTGTAAGGGTGGGTCGCCTACAGTGGGTTAGAACATGTGTAAGGGTGGGTCGCCTACAGTGGGTTAGAACATGTGTAAGGGTGGGTCGCCTACAGTGGGTTAGAACATGTGTAAGGGTGGGTCGCCTACAGTGGGTTAGAACATGTGTAAGGGTGGGTCGTCTACAGTGGGTTAGAACATGTGTAAGGGTGGGTCGCCTACAGTGGGTTAGAACATGTGTAAGGGTGGGTCGCCTACAGTGGGTTAGAACATGTGTAAGGGTGGGTCGCCTACAGTGGGTTAGAACATGTGTAAGGGTGGGTCGTCTACAGTGGGTTAGAACGTGTGTAGGGTTGGGTCGTCTACAGTGGGTTAGAACATGTGTAAGGGTGCGTCGTCTACAGTGGGTTAGAACATGTGTAGGGTTGGGTCGTCTACAGTGGGTTAGAACATGTGTAAGGGTGGGTCGCCTACAGTGGGTTAGAACATGTGTAAGGGTGGGTCGCCTACAGTGGGTTAGAACATGTGTAAGGGTGGGTCGTCTACAGTGGGTTAGAACATGTGTAAGGGTGGGTCGCCTACAGTGGGTTAGAACATGTGTAAGGGTGGGTCGTCTACAGTGGGTTAGAACATGTGTAAGGGTGGGTCGTCTACAGTGGGTTAGAACATGTGTAAGGTTGGGTCGTCTACAGTGGGTTAGAACATGTGTAAGGGTGGGTCGTCTACAGTGGGTTAGAACGTGTGTAAGGGTGGGTCGCCTACAGTGGGTTAGAACATGTGTAAGGGTGGGTCGTCTACAATGGGTTAGAACATGTGTAAGGGTGGGTCGCCTACAGTGGGTTAGAACATGTGTAAGGGTGGGTCGCCTACAGTGGGTTAGAACATGTGTAAGGGTGGGTCGCCTACAGTGGGTTAGAACATGTGTAAGGGTGGGTCGCCTACAGTGGGTTAGAACATGTGTAAGGGTGGGTCGTCTACAGTGGGTTAGAACATGTGTAAGGGTGGGTCGCCTACAGTGGGTTAGAACATGTGTAAGGGTGGGTCGCCTACAGTGGGTTAGAACATGTGTAAGGGTGGGTCGTCTACAGTGGGTTAGAACATGTGTAAGGGTGGGTCGCCTACAGTGGGTTAGAACATGTGTAAGGGTGGGTCGCCTACAGTGGGTTAGAACATGTGTAAGGGTGGGTCGCCTACAGTGGGTTAGAACATGTGTAAGGGTGGGTCGCCTACAGTGGGTTAGAACATGTGTAAGGGTGGGTCGTCTACAGTGGGTTAGAACATGTGTAAGGGTGGGTCGTCTACAGTGGGTTAGAACATGTGTAAGGGTGGGTCGCCTACAGTGGGTTAGAACATGTGTAAGGGTGGGTCGCCTACAGTGGGTTAGAACATGTGTAAGGGTGGGTCGTCTACAGTGGGTTAGAACATGTGTAAGGGTGAGTCGTCTACAGTGGGTTAGAACACGTGTAAGGGTGGGTCGTCTACAGTGGGTTAGAACATGTGTAAGGGTGGGTCGTCTACAGTGGGTTAGAACACGTGTAAGGGTGGGTCGTCTACAATGGGTTAGAACATGTGTAAGGGTGGGTCGCCTACAGTGGGTTAGAACATGTGTAAGGGTGGGTCGTCTACAGTGGGTTAGAACATGTGTAAGGGTGGGTCGTCTACAGTGGGTTAGAACATGTGTAAGGGTGGGTCGTCTACAGTGGGTTAGAACATGTGTAAGGGTGGGTCGTCTACAATGGGTTAGAACATGTGTAAGGGTGGGTCGCCTACAGTGGGTTAGAACACGTGCAAGGGTGGGTCGTCTACAGTGGGTTAGAACATGTGTAAGGGTGGGTCGCCTACAGTGGGTTAGAACATGTGTAAGGGTGGGTCGTCTACAATGGGTTAGAACATGTGTAAGGGTGGGTCGCCTACAGTGGGTTAGAACATGTGTAAGGGTGGGTCGTCTACAGTGGGTTAGAACATGTGTAAGGGTGGGTCGTCTACAGTGGGTTAGAACATGTGTAAGGGTGGGTCGTCTACAGTGGGTTAGAACATGTGTAAGGGTGGGTCGCCTACAGTGGGTTAGAACATGTGTAAGGGTGGGTCGTCTACAGTGGGTTAGAACATGTGTAAGGGTGGGTCACCAACAGTGGGTTAGAACATGTGTAAGGGTGAGTCGTCTACAGTGGGTTAGAACATGTGTAAGGGTGGGTCGTCTACAGTGGGTTAGAACATGTGTAAGGTTGGGTCATCTACAGTGGGTTAGAACATGTGTAAGGGTGGGTCGTCTACAGTGGGTTAGAACATGTGTAAGGGTGCGTCGTCTACAGTGGGTTAGAACATGTGTAAGGTTGGGTCATCTACAGTGGGTTAGAACATGTGTAGGGTTGGGTCGTCTACAGTGGGTTAGAACATGTGTAAGGGTGGGTCGTCTACAGTGGGTTAGAACACGTGTAAGGGTGGGTCGCCTACAGTGGGTTAGAACATGTGTAAGGGTGGGTCGTCTACAGTGGGTTAGAACATGTGTAAGGGTGGGTCGTCTACAGTGGGTGAGAACATGTGTAAGGGTGGGTCGCCTACAGTGGGTTAGAACATGTGTAAGGGTGGGTCGCCTACAGTGGGTTAGAACATGTGTAAGGGTGGGTCGTCTACAGTGGGTTAGAACATGTGTAAGGGTGGGTCGTCTACAGTGGGTTAGAACATGTGTTAGGGTGGGTCGCCTACAGTGGGTTAGAACATGTGTAAGGTTGGGTCGCCTACAGTGGGTTAGAACATGTGTAAGGGTGGGTCGTCTACAGTGGGTTAGAACATGTGTAAGGGTGGGTCGCCAACAGTGGGTTAGAACATGTGTAAGGGTGGGTCGTCTACAGTGGGTTAGAACATTTGTAAGGGTGGGTCGCCTACAGTGTGTTAGAACATGTGTAAGGGTGGGTCGCCTACAGTGGGTTAGAACATGTGTAAGGGTGGGTCGCCTACAGTGGGTTAGAACATGTGTAAGGGTGGGTCGTCTACAATGGGTTAGAACGTGTGTAAGGTTGGGTCGTCTACAGTGGGTTAGAACATGTGTAAGGTTGGGTCGCCTACAGTGGGTTAGAACATGTGTTAGGGTGGGTCGCCTACAGTGGGTTAGAACGTGTGTAAGGTTGGGTCGTCTACAGGCTGCAGGGTTGCCAAACAACAATCGAAAAGTTATCAGCAGGATTGAAGAAAACTGTACATTTCTCATCTCTACCACCCACGGATAATTATACCAACAACAGAAATAAGCGCAGTTACAATAGCAAAATACAGGAGCTGGTCATATAATTAGAATATCATCAAAAAGTTTATTCATTTCATTAATTCCATTCAAAAAGTGAAAACTTATTTCTTTTAATTTTGATGCTTATAACTGAAAACTACGGAAAATCCCAAATTCAGTATCTCAGAAAATTAGAATATTACTTAAGACCAATACAAAGAAAGGATTTTTAGAAATCTCTGCCAAATGAAAAGTCTGAGCATGTCCAGCACTCAGTGCTCAGTTGTGTCTCCTTTATCCTGAATTACTGCAGCGATGCGGCGTGGCGTGGAGTCGATCAGGCTGTGGCTCGGCTCAGGTGTTATGAGAGCCCAGGTTGCTCTGATAGGCCTTCAGCTCTTCTTCGTGGGTTTGGCATATCACCTCTTCCTCTTCATAATAGCCCAGAGATTATCTATAGGGTTATGGTCAGGCGAGTTTGCTGGCCAATTAAGAACAGGGATACCATGGTCCTTAAACCAGGCACTGGCTGCTTTGGCACTGTGTGCAGGTGCCCAGTCCTGTTGGAAAATGAAATCTGCATCTCCATAAACTTGGTCAGCAGCAGGAAGTGTGAACTGCTCTAAAACTTCCTGGTATACGGCTGCATTGACCATTAACCTCAGAAAACTCAGTGACCAACACCAGCAGATGCCATGGCTCCCCAAACCATCACTGACTGTGGAAACTTTACACTGGAGCTCAAGAAGCGTGGATTGTGTGCCTCTCCTCTCTTCCTCCAGACTCTGGGACCCTGATTTCCAAAGGAAATGCTAAATTTACTCTCATCAGAGAACATAACTTTGGGCCACTCAGCAGCCCTTTTTGTCTTTAGTCCAGGCGAGACGCTTCTGATGCTGCCTGTTGATCAAGAGTGGCTTGACTCAAGGAATGTGAAGCTCAAACCCGTGTCTTGCATACGTCTGTGCGCAGCGGTTCTTAAAGCGCTGACTCCAGCTGCAGTCCACTCTTTGTGAATCTCCTCCACATTTTTGAATGGGTTTTGTTTCACACTCCTCTCCAGGGTGCGGTTATCTCTATTGCTTGTACACTTTTTTCTACCACATCTTTTCCTTCCTTTCGCCTCTCTATTAATGTGCTTGGACACAGAGCTCTGGGAACAGCCAGCCTCTTTTGCAATGACCTTTTGTGTCTTGCCCTCCGTGTGTAAGGTGTCAATGGTCGTCTTAAGAACACCTGTCGAGTCAGCAGTCTTCCCCATGATTGTCGCCTACAGAACGAGACTGAGAGACCATTTAAAGGCCATTGCAGGTGTTATGAGTTCATTAGCTGATTAGAGTGTGGCACCAGATGTCTTCAATATTGAACCTTTTCACAATATTCTAATTTTCAGAGATCCTGAATTTGGGATTTTCCTTAGTTATCAGTTATAATCATCAAAATTAAAAGAAATAAACATTTGAAATATATCAGTCTGCGTGTAATCAATGAATATAATATACAAGTTTCACTTTTTGAATAGAATTTGTGAAATAAATCAACTGTTTGATGATATTCTAATTAATGATTAGCACCTGTATGTGGGAGAGCGTTTCTAAGATGTGACTATACTGTATTGCTATAGGTAACACTTCAAAGTCAATACTGAATCAAAAAGAATTAGTACATCATTTGGAATTGAAAGAATTTAATGACAACATATGGCTATGGTTACACTTAAAATAGTTATAAAATATATGTATGAGATGATAAAAACGTGTACCATTAATCGTACCCTGCGTGAATGTTACCTGAGGGATAGAAAGTGAGAGAGAGGGAGAGAGAGATACTTTAGAAAAGAGTAGAGACAAGGAAACCCAGCAAAAGTAAGAGCCAAAGAATCAAGGGCCAGAGCAACCGTTACAGTCTTCTTTTATCCTTTTCATGACCCTGTGACTAAACCCTAATGTGAGACATTTAAACTGACCAATCAGGTGATTACATCTCCCCCCGCTGTAAAGGTGTGACGCACATGTGTTGCCTACAGGCCTTCAGCATCTCTTTGTCTTTAGGAATTCCACATGGCCCTCCAGGTGAGAGAGAGGGGGTTAGAGACAGGACTGCAAACATCTTCATTCTGTTTCAGTTTCAATACATTGGCTAGAGCTACCATTGCCTCTGTATTCACAGATATCAGGGGCATTTTTAAGAAGTAATAAAAGTGTGCTTCTGAATTGTACAGGGAATAAGCTTTTTTCGGATTAAAATTATAATAATAACAATATTAATAATATTACACGGAGACACTTATGATATGTCGCCTTTAAACGTACAGCTGGAAAATATATAAAAGAGTAAGTTGATTTAATATAAACTGCATCACAAATGAATAGCTATAAGAGCAGGGGGAGTCCTGTGTTTAAACATATATATAGATGATATAAACTGATCAACATGAGGAGAATCTGTGGAAACACATCCTGTAATATACAGAAAGCTCTTTCAGGCCAGCCAACCATTCATCTAATGACCGGCCTTGGTAACTTTATAATGTTTTAGATCGTAATTGGCCAAGTGTGGATCAATAATTGTGTGTTTTTGTTTATTGACTGAAGGTGAGGTAAGTGATATTTTAAAACTGTTTTACAGTTGTTTCAATAGCAGGTTAGGGGCGTGTCTACTAAAGATGGTGAGAAGAGAGCGCTCCGTGTACGTCATTATTCAAAACATGAGTCACACAGGACAGACATTAGCCGAGAACTAATATATGCTGGCTTTTGCTTGAATATGCTCGTGTGTCAATGTTCGCTTGTTAGTCCATTTGCCATCGTATTGTTGCTCACTTCATCGATAATAAAGACCTGTTCATTTCCAATACCGTATGGAGCATCTAAATCTCCTCACTCTTTCAAGCGTCAGCTCATAAAATGTGTCTGATAAAGTAAGATACTATACTCCTAATATATGTTTGTTTCCTCTTTTCATGATCTATATAACCCTTATCCGGTCATAATTGCCATATGTCTTAGTTGGACTGTCGTGCTTGTGTACCATTGAGTTGTTCATGAGAACTGTTTGTGTTTTGTGATTGCTATAACTCTAATCTGGTCATAATTCAAATATGTCGTTAGTTGGACTGGTTGGAATGGTTTGTGTTTTTGTGATAGAAGGGATGACCTTTTCATGGAATATTCGACCTGGATAAGTAACACACAGATTCTGCCGTAGTCTGTGTTACGTATGTGTGGGACGGAGCTATCAGAATAGGGCCGAGACCCTTTTGGGGGTTAGGGGCGTGTTTGTTTTAGTGGTATGAAAAATCAACAATGGTTAGCAGAAAGCACTTATCACACCGGTAATGGTTATTCATTTAGTTGGTTAACCTCGTTTATGTCCTCATTTGGCCAAACTAACGGTAACCTATAAATTTGAATGCAGACTCTAAATAACAATGACATCCACGGTGAGATGGAACAGTATGTGATGAACTAGAGATGCTTCTCTTGATTTAAAGGTGTCATGTGATTAGCATATGTATTAGTATGAACCAACAAATAAAGGATTCTCCAGCCTGTGATAGCGTGCTAGGGTATGTTCTGTCAGAGACGTACACATAATCAATACGATCTGTAACAATGCAATTCTATTGCATATAAAAACATGTTTTACTCGCATAAGTGTGTTGCTAAATACACTAAATATTTTCACTTAAATAATTACCAAATTGAGATGACAAAAAGAAAATACCCTGAATCAGTTTGCAGCTTAGTCTTTCCGTCAAATAAAAACAGCTAGAGCGGCCAGCCTCTGGAAGGACCTTTCATTTGCTTTCCTCCACCAGAGCTCTTACGCTTGTACTACTGCTGTATTTTAATACCGCATAGCATATTTTGCAAGTAACTTGGTCCCCTTTCTCTCGAAATGGTCCCACACAGTGGGCTTCTTTCCCATTGCTTTTTTTAGCGAAATATGTCTGTATTGGCAAGTGTGGTTGCATGAGTCGATGCGCCCCGTGAGTTAACAAATACAGCTTCTCCTTTTTTTTTTAACCATGCGGCAAACAAAAAAAACTTTAAACCGTTTACCTGAAAGTATTAATCGGTCAAAATTCTTACTATCGTTTAACGGTTAAACGGTCAATAAGAGCATCCCTAATTCTTATATTACCATGACCTTTTATATATCAAAGGCTCAAAGGAAAGGTGATTTCTCAATTCATCACCCCTTTCAGTTAGGTTTAGGGTTAGGGTTAGGTCACAGTCAAACTTTCTTGGACTAAAACATTGTTCAATGTGCAAATTAACCAATAATAAATCACAATAATTGACCCTATGTTTAGTTAAGTTGAGAAGTTTCATACAGTAAAGTACATGTATTGTGTAATTTATGCCAATTGTACAGAAGAAAAGCAGCATTTCCTTTAGTTTCTCCTTTAGTAGCGTCTCCTGACATCAACGCACCGGGCTGTGTGACGGTCGCGGTCCGGCTGTGTGACGGTCACGGTCCGGCTGTGTGACGGTCATGCTCCGGCGGTGTTTGAGTTGGACTTTGGGTTTAGATTCCTGTGTTAATTCAACGGTTGCCATGGTTTTTTAATATCCGTCTTTAATCCAGCCCCTCGGTGACAGATCTGGAAGCTTGTTTCTGCCACTGAAAGAAACATAAAAATAGATTGTTTTAACAAATAAGTCAAGTCAACTTTATATACTGCTTTTACAATGACAATTGTTTCAAAGCATATTCACAGTGTTAAACAGGACAATACTGCTGCAAAATCTGATTCGGCTGTACAGTCGCTCTGGAGAAAACGGCGATGTTATCAGCTTATTTTAATTTATCATATAGTGACAATGTGGGCAGATCAGTGATATAGTTTATACAATTAATTTACACCTAATAAATACATTTTATTTGAATATTTAGTTGAATAACTTGCATCGACATTTTTGTGTCCCAGTGTCGTTAATAACTCTATTTAAAATTTGTAGAGTTCCTTTTATGGACGTTTTGTGTTAGTTTGTTTTCTCTTTGTCTTTAACATCGACCCGTCAAGGGTTTACAGATGAAAATGAGCAATTTTGGCCTTTTACGTTTCACATTTGTGATCCTGGACCACAAACCCAGTCATAAGAGTAAATTTTCTGAAATTGAGATTTATACATTATCTATAAATAATCTTTCCACCAATGTATGGTTTGTGAGAACAATATCTGGCCAAACAGTTTGAAAAGCTGGAATCTGAGGGAGTCAAATCTAAATATCTCCTAAAACTCTTTGCCCGCCCCCACCAGGGTTTTTGACCATTTTCACCCAAATTTAATAGCCAATGGGATATTTTGTATATATCTGAGCATGCAATATGTCAAAAAAGAGCTGTCCCTCTACAAAAACAAAAACAACAACAACAACAACAAAAACGTTTATTCTAGCTTCTGGCATTCCTTTCTTATCAACACTTGAATATGGGTATGTTTCATAAAAAAATGGTCTCATTCAGTGACATTAGATCATTTTGATGTATGTGATGTTTAATGTTGATGATCATGTTATTTTGCCTTTGCATCTGCTTACATACGACCTTTTGCTTCTGCGTCTAACTCGCATGTGTTTTGATCAGGAGATTCAGGACTCATTCAGAAGATGCGTAATAGCGCCCCCTAGTGTCTGACAGTGAAAACACAGAAACCTGGAATATTCTGTTTTTGGCCTGGAAGCGTTTTCTCACAAACAACGGAAAATTCTGTGTTTGGCGGGGAAAGAGTTAAAGTTTGCAAATTAGATCCTTAGCAATGCATATTACTAATAATAATACACGTCTAATATATTTAGGGTAGGACATTAACAAATGTCTTCAACATGATCTTAATATCCTAATGATTTTTGGCATAAAAGAAAAATGTATAATTTTGACCCACACGATGTAGTGTTGGCTATCGCCACAGATATACCCGTGAGGTTATGACTGGTGTTGAGCTCCAGGGTCACACACTGTTGTAGTAATGTGTAATGTCCCTGATTAAATAAATGACAATACATAATTAACTAGTTAAACAGTCAGATTTACAAACTCAGTTCAAAATTCATACATTTTCTTGCAATTGCAAGTTTACATCTCGCATTTCTGACTTTTTTCCCCCTCAGAATTGCAAAATAGAAATTTGAATTACGAGTTATAAAGTCAAAATTAAAGAAAAAACATATTCCGTGGTAAAATCAGTTTTGATATTTACCACAGCATCACTTTAATGGCAACTTTACCTTTGTCCTCGTGTTCGCTTTAAACGTTCCTTCATAATGGAGTCATATGCAATCGTTACACCTCTCAGTGAAAAAATAACCAGATTTCCAGAGCTCATAAACCCGATGGACCTTATCTCTTAACAAAACTCACTCAAGGGGTGAGCAGATGTCCCACTTTCCCAGAGAGTCCAGTTTTTCAGCTCTATTTTAGTGTCCTAAAAATACTCATTATAAAAAAACATTATTGTCCCGTATTTCCTTTGTTTCTTTATGGCTGGGTGACAGTAGTGGTCTTCTGTCATGCGAGCCTATCAAAAGTAGCCAAGCTCATCGTACAACAAAATTACCATCCAATCGCAATTCATTATCGATTAAGGCGGGGTATCACAGAGAGCCCGGAGGAGATCGAGTTAGAAGTGAGAAGTAGGACATTTCCGATTGCTGCATTAAAGCCAAGCATTTGGCCTTAAAGGGACAGCAGCCTAAAATACCTGTGTGCCATTAATGTTGATCACACAAACAGTGTTGTATGCATGTTAGATAACTTTACTGCAGCTGAAAAACTGTTTATTTAGTTTAATGTGTTTTATATAAAGTAATTATATAGATAAATAACTGTAAAAATCGCTATCGCAAAATAATATTTGTGATTTGGGTGTTGGTGGGGTGAGGAACAGTTTTTAGGTAAATTTGCGTGTGCTTCCAAAAAGGACACCTGATAACCACATGGGTCCTGATTCAGAAATACCATGCACAGGGTGGTACTGCGGCTCACGTTCAGCCCATTTAGCTGGGCTCAGGGCCTTTAAATGAAGTAAATCATTTATTAAATAAACTGGCCAGAAACAAATAATAACATCTATCCATCTTCCAGAACACTTTGTCCTCTGCAGTCACCATATTTATCTTGAAAGCTCCAATGCCACCTTCAGTATTTTTCCCCGGGGCGATGTTTTCATTTTTTGTGTGCAGGTTTTTCAGTCAGGCATTTCTCCAAACGGATTACACAACGCATTACACATCTTACGCTAAACGTAACAGCAGGCCCGTGTAACCCGATTGTGTCAAGGCTTCCGGTTTCATCCCCTTTAGCTGGACAAAAACTGTCCGTCATGCTGCGCGATATAGCAAACTGTTCATTCCTATCATACATGTTTTTTTATTATCATAGTTTTTAACACTGTGGTTAGTAGTGTTATTCTTCATGTTATTTACTTATAGCAACAAATGAAGTGGAAGTGTCCACACACTCACAGCTTACCTCTGTGTTGAAAATAAGGTGAAGGTTTTGTCAAAGACAATTATTAAATGACACTAATTATAATACTATTTGCTCATGAGGTTTCTCAGCCTGCAGCGTGATATAGTTAGTTAAAGACACACATAGTGCGTGTTCTATATGATGTATGTTTGGCTTGTATTGTCACATGCTCTGTCGGGGGGGTTCTGTGCTCCTCATTTACTTTCAGTGGAGATGATTGTGTGTTGAGTGTCTGCGACTTACTTTTAGTTTTAGTTTGTGCATTGGCTTGATGAAGAAATGTGTACTGCATAGCACTGTCATATCTGGTTATAACATGTCATAAAGTCTATAACATGCTCTCACACGTTTATTTATTAGCATTGCTGGAAGGAATAAAAATATGTGGTTTCAACAGCCAGATGCATTTAGACACGTTTGATCAGGAATGCATCCCAGATCACCTCCTGAACTGAGAGCGACCGGATTGAAATGAGTTTCAGAGGGCATTTACACCGGGTCTTTATCCCATTTACACCGGGTCTTTATCCCATTTACACCGGGTCTTTATCCCATTTACACCAGGTCTTTATCCCATTTACACCGGGTCTTTATCCCATTTACACCGGGTCTTTATCCCATTTACACCAGGTCTTTATCCCATTTACACCGGGTCTTTATCCCATTTACACCGGGTCTTTATCCCATTTACACCGGGTCTTTATCCCATTTACACCGGGTCTTTATCCCATTTACACCAGGTCTTTATCCCATTTACACCGGGTCTTTATCCCATTTACACCGGGTCTTTATCCCATTTACACCGGGTCTTTATCCCATTTACACCGGGTCTTTATCCCATTTACACCGGGTCTTTATCCCATTTACACCGGGTCTTTATCCCATTTACACCGGGTCTTTATCCCATTTACACCGGGTCTTTATCCCATTTACACCGGGTCTTTATCCCATTTACACCGGGTCTTTATCCCATTCACACCGGGTCTTTATCCCATTTACACCGGGTCTTTTAACAATCGGATAGCTATCCTATTGGAGAAAACACATGAAGTGACCAGGTGTGAATAGGCTCCATATGTCAAAACACATCAGCGTGTTGAAAATCATCGGATAACTGATATTTTCAACAACTCAAAAACAGGTCAAACTGACACAACAGCACACACGGGTTAAATAAAGGATAAAGAGATTATTGATGGAGATGTTTTTTGGGGGTTTGTTCTGTTAGTCCAGCATTAAGAAACACTGTTTATTTCATTTGTTTGTTTTTTCTGTCATTTTTATTTTTGCCATTGCTCATAATATGTCCTTATTTACTTAAAAACTAATACAATAAAGGTGACATTACTTACTGTTTACTTGTCTATAACAATATTTGTAATGTGTATTTGGCTAGAAGTTGTTGGAGTCATAGCATTATTTATTAAGCACACGTCGGTCAAAAGCAATGCAAATAATAATTACTAGGCCTTTTTTGTGGTGGAGCCAGTGAAAAACTAAAGCACAGCCAGTGGAAAAACTCTTTAGTGTTAATTGATTGAATTTAATATTTATATTTTTAACACTTTCTTTCTTTCTGATTTCAGACACCAATGCAAGAATGGCAGTAGTCAACACAACGTTTAATAGTAGCATGTGTCCATCCATCGATGACTTCCGTAACCAAGTCTATTCTACCGCATACTCCATCATCACCGTCTTTGGGCTGATGGGCAATGGCTTTGCGCTGTACGTGCTGCTCCGCACCTACCGCCAGACCTCGGCCTTCCACATCTACATGCTGAACCTGGCCGTGTCGGACCTGCTGTGTGTCAGCACTCTGCCCCTACGGGTGCTCTACTACATCAACAAAGGCCAGTGGAACCTGGGGGACTTCCTCTGCCGCCTGAGCTCCTACGCACTGTACGTTAACCTCTACTGCAGCGTGTTCTTCATGATGGCTATGAGCTTCACCCGCTTCCTAGCCATCGTGTTCCCGGTGCAGAACCTGAGGCTAGTCTCTGAGAGGAAGGCGTGGCTCATTTGCGTGGGCATTTGGGTCTTCATTTGCACCACCAGCTCACCCTTCCTCCTCTCTGGCCAGCATACTGATCCAAAGACCAACAAAACCAAATGTTTCGAACCACCAGAAACATCAGGCAGCCTAGATAAACTAGTCGTGCTGAATTACTTTTCCCTGGTGGTGGGTTTTATTATTCCCTTCCTGGTTATCTTGCTGTGTTATGCAGGCATCTTGCGCACTCTACTTAGGAACAGTAACGGTGTGAACAAGCAGCGGGTCACGCGTAACAAGGCCATTCGGATGATCGTTGTGGTGATGCTGGCTTTCTTGGTCAGTTTTATGCCCTATCACATTCAGCGCACGCTGCACCTCCACTTCAAGGCCCGCACCGCTGACCACTCCTGCGAGGAGGTCATCTACATGCAGAAGTCTGTGGTCATCACCCTCTGCCTGGCGGCCGCCAACTCATGCTTTGACCCAATGCTCTACTTTTTCTCTGGAGAGAACTTTCGACACCGCCTGTCCACCTTCCGCCGGGTTTCTGGAAACTTTTCTCAGACGCACAGAGGCCGACACCCTCTCCGAAGCTCCCCGCCGGTGGAGGAGAGTGAGCTGCAGTGCTGTAACGGTTCAGATAAACTTGGGTAGACGGACTGAAAATGAAGAAGCAGAAGCACATATTCTCCAAAATGCTTATTGTCCAATATAGTATTAATGATAATTAGAGATTCCTATGTACTACATTTCAGTATTAATAACTGCTCTGTGCATGACTTAGATTATTATGCATCTCAAGAATATGTTTGCAGTAAAACCTATACTTGGGAGATAACATTTCATAATACTGACTAATTAATCCCTAGTAAGAGGTTATTAAATGTGTTTTGGGATTCATTATTTACCATTTAAAAGAACACTTAATATATAAACAGAGTGCACTCTCTATTCAGTGTGTATTCATTGTGAAATATACGGCCGTGTTTCCACCGCAGGAACGAGGGGCTTTTGACCACAAAATGAAGTTCTGGGTAAAAATGTCCCCCTCAGGAAGTCCCCACTCGTGAGGAAGTACTCTTTCAAACTTAGGTACCCTTTCTTGGGCTGGGACTTGGGCACTGTTCACACATTTCATTTCAACCTCCATTTGTAAAAGTTTTTAGCAGTGCGTGTTGTAAGAGTTGTTTGCTATTCACATCAAAAATGAAGGACTTGATGAAAAAAAACGCCCGATGGACAGACGGCGAGGTTCAGGCTTTATAACATACGGAGAACAAAATCCAGCGGTAATGGGAAAGCCGCATGCAGTCCTGCATCACCGGTCGAATTATCACAGTACTTTACACCGATGGAAACACACACAGCATCTGGGGGAAAAGGTTCCTGAGAAAAACTGGTCTGGGTAGTTTCGGTGGAAACGGGGCTTGTGACAGCATTTAAGGATATTTTAATGTAAATGTATATTTTATTGTAAATAATGTATTTAGGAAACAAATGTAGGACCTTAGAGCAAATTAGACAATATCAAAACTGTGCAGAAAGAGGGGAAGAAGCAGAATGTAAGCCTCCAGAGACCCAGTCGGTGTGGCACCAGCGGGTCAGCGCTAACTGTCGTCCTCCAGGGCTGATTGGGTCAGTTAGGCAGCTAACCCGAGGAAGGGGTCTGAAGATCAATCAATCACCTTTATTTATATAGCGCTTTTACAATCACGATTGTGTCAAAGCAGCTTCACAGTGTCAAACAGGGTAATATTGCGACAAAATTAGATTTGGCTGTACAGCCGTACTGGAGTAAACAGTGATGTTATCAGCTTATTTTAATTTATCAGAGAGAGACAATGTTGGCAGATCAGTATTATAGTTTATAGAATTAAATAAGACCTAATTCATATATTTTATTTGTATAATAAGTTGAATAACTTTAATCATATTTTTAGTGTCCCCAACTGAGCAAGCCAAGCCAAAGGCGACAGATGGTGCATGTAGGACAGAGCGGTGTGATCAGCGGCGCCATCAAGAGTTTCAAAGGGGACAATATTGGCCCCCCTTCTTCAAGAAGATTAATGTGTTTTTTCTTTTGAAGTTGAATAAGAAATTGTAATAATGTATTTGTTTCAATAAACAAACAAAAGGAAATCTTGCACACTATAAATACTTGCAAAAAACAAAAACGTTTTAATAGCAACGTTTCGACCTTCATCAGGCATATATGGGAATAAAACACTTTAAAATAATCACGCTGTCATCTCTAACACTCACATGTAAATGCACTCAAGAGGATGTGATGTTTGCTATATGTGTGATTGTAAATTTACTTGCCGAATATTAACATTAACTCTGGGTGAAACATCATATTCTGAAGGACAACTGAAGTAAAATCATAGCTCTGCACTATAAGGTCATATAAACAGCACAGATGCGGTATATTACAGTTCATCCACAGTTAATCTGTAGGACAGAGATGAACAAGTTGAGTAGATCTGTTTTAGGTTTTGTTTGATGTGTTTTAATGTGTTTTATTTTGTTCTGTGGCTCATGTCATGTGATGTTGTGATGTGTTTCGTTGCCTCATGTGCCCGATCCGGATGGCGCTCCCACTCAGAGGCAGATGCTGATGGGTCATGGGCCTGTTATCTTGTTCAGTAGTTCTGTATTGCCATTGGTGATTTCCTCGTGTGATTACCCATTGTCCTGTTTTTAAGCTATGTTGGTGGGTCATGTATTGAAGTGTGTTTAGCTGTTACATGTGCCAGTCGTAAAAGGTTATGTCTATGTTTTGGATTTAGTGAATGGTTTATGTTTCAGGTTTTATGATCATCTTAAATGTAAATAAACGGCACTTGGGCATCTACACCATTGTGCTTGTCTGCTCCTTTGCCAGCTGATGTTTCAGAATATACGAGCAGCCATGGCTCCAGAAGCCATGCTTCTGGAGCATGGCTTCTGGAGCACCAATATACCTAAATTCACTTGCTCAGACTTACACACCCTCCAGAAGCTTGCGTTCTGCGAGCGAGCGGCGCCTCGTGGTTCCATCCCAAAGAGGCATGAAATCGCTCTCACTGACATTTTCCTGGACCGTTCCCACCTGGTGGAATGACCTGCCGATCTCAATTCGTGCTGCCGAGTCTGTAGCCATTCTTAAAAAACATCTTAAGACACATCTTTTCCATTTGCACTTGACCAATACAGAATAGCACTTACTGATCACCACAGCAACGACCAAAAGCGCACACTCCTGGATCATATCTACGTCTCTCATCCGGATTTGTGCCTTCAGGCGGGTATGTTACATAGTTATCATAACTATCAGAATCCAGTGTTCTGTATATTGCGTACGTGAGTTTTTGTTGTAGATGGCTATTGCTGCGCGTTTAGCTAGAATACAAAACCAACCCATTGGGCCACTGAATCTGCATTAACGACAACAGCTGGGGCAACAGCCTTAGTCCTAATGGGTTGTAGCTATCTTAGCTATCAAAATCCAGTGTTCGGCACTTTGCGGACGTGAGTTTTTGTTGTAGATGTCTGTCTTTAAAAAAAAAAAAAAAAAAAAAAAAAATTGTTGTGTATTGTGCTAATTAACTGAGATTTCTTACAGCTCTTACAGGTTGTTGGCCTTGTCTGTTCCGTTGCTTCTATTACTCTCCCCTTTTTTGTAAGTCGCTTTGGATAAAAGCGTCTGCTAAATGATTAAATGTAAATGTAGAAGTCTGTCTCCGTCAAGGCGAAGCCTCCAGAGAGGATTACAGGGATGATGGACTAAATGATCTAACCTGATGCCTGAGCCAGAGACCCTGTTTACTGAATAGTTCCTTGTTTACTGTGGGAAGTGCAGAGAACAAACATATGCATAAAAAACATGCGTATGCCTCTCTTACCAGATGTGAAATATATGAATGGCAGATGATCTTGATCTTGAGTGCAGCTGAATGGTTTCAGATCTCCGCCTTGTAATTAATCCCATTGACGTCGGTCAGTGGCCTAACCCTTTCCTGCAAGAAATGCTTACATTTCCTGCATTTGTCAGACACTCTACCGCAAGGAAAAGAGAAAACGTCTGTCTGCTTGCAACCTGATGTGGTGCTCAAGACCCAAAATTAGGACCATTTTGGTCACAAATGCACCCGATATTGAATCTGTGTGATCTCAAAACATATTGGGGTGCATTTGTGCGAGTGCAAATAATTGTTGAGGTGTGACCGGTATTCATTTCTATTCCAAATGATGGCTAGTACTGTCTCACTGTCAAAACGCGAGAATGTTTCTGATTTCATCACATTCAGTGTAAGTGGCGATGGTGGATAATAATAGATACTGTATAATGAACTGAAGGTGGCGCTGCTGTGGCGGGCAGCCTCTCGAGGAGAAATGGAAACAAATCAGCACAGCAACACAACGACTGACAGTATAACACTGCTTTCATACAGCAGTTTAATAAACAGCTCAAATCAAGTCACTTACATTTTAGACGCAATATTGACTGTTTTTGTTCTCAGCAGCGAAAATAGATCCAGACCGAGACCACAGCAGAACCACACCAACACGTGTCCATTACTGAACAATTCAGCCATTTCAAAAGAGTCGAGTCGAAGATTCAATGCCTCATTCCTGAATCAGCCTCTTAACAAATCCTTTGAATGTTTTACTCCATAATGAACACTTGTCACTAAGAGATGGACTAAACAAGTGTATTACCAGCATATGATGTTGTATTCTCGTTGCTCGATGCCAATAATATTATATGCATTAGGAAATCAGTTTGAATATGAGGAAAGCCATATCTTTGAGATATCTTTGTCCTTTTAAAAGATTAAAGATTTAAAAGATTCAAATTTAAAAGATTGACAGCACTGACAGTCACTCATAAAGACAGATCTAGTGGCGTAATAATGAAACTGTCCATATCATAATCACTAATGGCCATAAATACAGGATATTTATATAAAATAATATTTACTATATTGACATTTAGTGTTAATTATGGAGGAGTAAAACTTGCTGTACGTGTGAGAGCTGGTGAGCACAGAAGCCTTCGCTCCTCCGGGTCACTTCTGTTATATCAGCGAGACTAATGGACCGGTTTATTCATCATTCGGGATTCAGAGACGGCAGAGGAGAAGCACAGGAGAAATCAGAGGATCATCTTTAATCAGAATTAATATAGTATCTTAGAGAAGACGTTCAGGAAGAGGAAAGTCAGATCTAACCGTTATCAGTTTATGATCAGAGATACGTCTCGAGAGACGTTATTAATTCCTGAAGTGCAAACAGGATCGAGTGTGTGTTCACGGCAGTGAGTAGGAAAGTCCACATGTTGTGCTGAGACATAAGGCCGCTGTCATAGGAGCAGTCCAAACGGATGTTCACGCTGACCCGAGAGCGCACTCGTGTGTGTTTTCTCTAAAGACTGGAGACAGCAATCTCAGCCTCCTTCTTGAAGAACGCAGCGATGTACGCGCCTGAGAGTCCGCTGGGATCGGCACCGGATGAGGGAATGAGCTGGCCTTTCCTGATCCGCATCCCACTCTCTCCCACTTCCCTTACTGCAGATTCCAGTCCTGAAGTCTCCTATCTAACACACTCATGCTGCCTTCACACACTCGCTGTCGAAACGTCCTTCCTCCCACTTCTGAAGTCCTGATAACTTGTGCTGTTTAAGGGCTTTATCGGAAACAACAGGAATCATGGAGGACAGCAGGTTTATCCTCTCCTTCTCCTCTCCGCCGTGTTTAACGCCGATGGCTTCCCAGGAGTAAACAGGACAGTTGATAACTCGTGTGTTCAGTAACTCCGGCAGCGTTAGCTCAGTTTGTGGAGCTCTCGTCTGAGGATCTGAAGGATGTGTAGAGAGCTCTCGTCTGAGGATCTGAAGGATGTGCAGAGAACTCTCATCTGAGGATCTGAAGGATGTGCAGAGAGCTCTCATCTGAGGATCTGAAGGATGTGCAGAGAGCTCTCGTCTGAGGATCTGAAGGATGTGCAGAGAGCTCTCGTCTGAGGATCTGAAGGATGTGCAGAGAGCTCTCGTCTGAGGATCTGAGGATCTGAAGGATGTGCAGAGAGCTCTCGTCTGAGGATCTGAAGGATGTGCAGAGAGCTCTCGTCTGAGGATCTGAAGGATGTGCAGAGAGCTCTCGTCTGAG
>NC_090182.1:112500-125000 GCF_024679245.1 Pseudorasbora parva
TAGAGGGCCGTACATTACTCTAGTCTTTAATCCTCTTCTCTCAGACGGACTGTTAAAGACGTAGAGGGCCGTACATTACTCTAGGCTTTAATCCTCTTCTCTCAGACGGACTGTTAAAGACGTAGAGAGCCGTACATTACTCTAGTCTTTAATCCTCTTCTCTCAGACGGACTGTTAAAGACGTAGAGGGCCATACATTACTCTAGGCTTTAATCCTCTTCTCTCAGACGGACTGTTAAAGACGTAGAGGGCCGTACATAACTCTAGGCTTTAATCCTCTTCTCTCAGACGGACTGTTAAAGACGTAGAGGGCCGTACATTACTCTAGTCTTTAATCCTCTTCTCTCAGACGGACTGTTAAAGACGTAGAGGGCCGTACATTACTCTAGGCTTTAATCCTCTTCTCTCAGACGGACTGTTAAAGACGTAGAGGGCCGTACATTACTCTAGGCTTTAATCCTCTTCTCTCAGACGGACTGTTAAAGACGTAGAGGGCCGTACATTACTCTAGGCTTTAATCCTCTTCTCTCAGACGGACTGTTAAAGACGTAGAGGGCCGTACATTACTCTAGTCTTTAATCCTCTTCTCTCAGACGGACTGTTAAAGACGTAGAGGGCCATACATTACTCTAGTCTTTAATCCTCTTCTCTCAGACGGACTGTTAAAGACGTAGAGAGCCATACATTACTCTAGGCTTTAATCCTCTTCTCTCAGACGGACTGTTAAAGACGTAGAGGGCCGTACATTACTCTAGGCTTTAATCCTCTTCTCTCAGACGGACTGTTAAAGACGTAGAGAGCCATACATTACTCTAGTCTTTAATCCTCTTCTCTCAGACGGACTGTTAAAGACGTAGAGGGCCGTACATTACTCTAGGCTTTAATCCTCTTCTCTCAGACGGACTGTTAAAGACGTAGAGGGCCATACATTACTCTAGTCTTTAATCCTCTTCTCTCAGACGGACTGTTAAAGACGTAGAGAGCCATACATTACTCTAGGCTTTAATCCTCTTCTCTCAGACGGACTGTTAAAGACGTAGAGAGCCGTACATTACTCTAGTCTTTAATCCTCTTCTCTCAGACGGACTGTTAAAGACGTAGAGGGCCGTACATTACTCTAGTCTTTAATCCTCTTCTCTCAGACGGACTGTTAAAGACGTAGAGGGCTGTACATTACTCTAGTCTTTAATCCTCTTCTCTCAGACGGACTGTTAAAGACGTAGAGAGCCGTACATTACTCTAGGCTTTAATCCTCTTCTCTCAGACGGACTGTTAAAGACGTAGAGGGCCGTACATTACTCTAGGCTTTAATCCTCTTCTCTCAGACGGACTGTTAAAGACGTAGAGGGCCGTACATTACTCTAGGCTTTAATCCTCTTCTCTCAGACGGACTGTTAAAGACGTAGAGAGCCGTACATTACTCTAGGCTTTAATCCTCTTCTCTCAGACGGACTGTTAAAGACGTAGAGGGCCATACATTACTCTAGGCTTTAATCCTCTTCTCTCAGACGGACTGTTAAAGACGTAGAGGGCCATACATTACTCTAGGCTTTAATCCTCTTCTCTCAGACGGACTGTTAAAGACGTAGAGGGCCGTACATTACTCTAGGCTTTAATCCTCTTCTCTCAGACGGACTGTTAAAGACGTAGAGAGCCGTACATTACTCTAGGCTTTAATCCTCTTCTCTCAGACGGACTGTTAAAGACGTAGAGGGCCATACATTACTCTAGGCTTTAATCCTCTTCTCTCAGACGGACTGTTAAAGACGTAGAGGGCCATACATTACTCTAGGCTTTAATCCTCTTCTCTCAGACGGACTGTTAAAGACGTAGAGGGCCATACATTACTCTAGTCTTTAATCCTCTTCTCTCAGACGGACTGTTAAAGACGTAGAGGGCCGTACATTACTCTAGGCTTTAATCCTCTTCTCTCAGACGGACTGTTAAAGACGTAGAGGGCCATACATTACTCTAGTCTTTAATCCTCTTCTCTCAGACGGACTGTTAAAGACGTAGAGGGCCATACATTACTCTAGTCTTTAATCCTCTTCTCTCAGACGGACTGTTAAAGACGTAGAGGGCCATACATTACTCTAGTCTTTAATCCTCTTCTCTCAGACGGACTGTTAAAGACGTAGAGGGCCGTACATTACTCTAGTCTTTAATCCTCTTCTCTCAGACGGACTGTTAAAGACGTAGAGGGCCGTACATTACTCTAGTCTTTAATCCTCTTCTCTCAGACGGACTGTTAAAGACGTAGAGGGCCATACATTACTCTAGTCTTTAATCCTCTTCTCTCAGACGGACTGTTAAAGACGTAGAGGGCCATACATTACTCTAGGCTTTAATCCTCTTCTCTCAGACGGACTGTTAAAGACGTAGAGGGCCGTACATTACTCTAGGCTTTAATCCTCTTCTCTCAGACGGACTGTTAAAGACGTAGAGGGCCGTACATTACTCTAGGCTTTAATCCTCTTCTCTCAGACGGACTGTTAAAGACGTAGAGGGCCGTACATTACTCTAGGCTTTAATCCTCTTCTCTCAGACGGACTGTTAAAGAGGTAGAGGGCTGTACATTACTCTAGGCTTTAATCCTCTTCTCTCAGACGGACTGTTAAAGACGTAGAGGGCCGTACATTACTCTAGGCTTTAATCCTCTTCTCTCAGACGGACTGTTAAAGACGTAGAGGGCTCTACATTACTCTAGGCTTTAATCCTCTTCTCTCAGACGGACTGTTAAAGACGTAGAGGGCCGTACATTACTCTAGGCTTTAATCCTCTTCTCTCAGACGGACTGTTAAAGACGTAGAGGGCCGTACATTACTCTAGGCTTTTATCCTCTTCTCTCAGACGGACTGTTAAAGACGTAGAGGGCCGTACATTACTCTAGTCTTTAATCCTCTTCTCTCAGACGGACTGTTAAAGACGTAGAGGGCCGTACATTACTCTAGGCTTTAATCCTCTTCTCTCAGACGGACTGTTAAAGACGTAGAGGGCCGTACATTACTCTAGGCTTTAATCCTCTTCTCTCAGACGGACTGTTAAAGACGTAGAGGGCCGTACATTACTCTAGGCTTTTATCCTCTTCTCTCAGACGGACTGTTAAAGACGTAGAGGGCCGTACATTACTCTAGGCTTTAATCCTCTTCTCTCAGACGGACTGTTAAAGACGTAGAGGGCTGTACATTACTCTAGGCTTTTATCCTCTTCTCTCAGACGGACTGTTAAAGACGTAGAGGGCCGTACATTACTCTAGGCTTTTATCCTCTTCTCTCAGACGGACTGTTAAAGACGTAGAGGGCTGTACATTACTCTAGGCTTTAATCCTCTTCTCTCAGACGGACTGTTAAAGACGTAGAGGGCTGTACATTACTCTAGGCTTTAATCCTCTTCTCTCAGACGGACTGTTAAAGACGTAGAGGGCCGTACATTACTCTAGTCTTTAATCCTCTTCTCTCAGACGGACTGTTAAAGACGTAGAGGGCTGTACATTACTCTAGGCTTTAATCCTCTTCTCTCAGACTGACTGTTACAACTCTTGTGTTTGTGGATTGTCCTCCAGGCAGACGTCTGTGAAGGATGGAGGGCCGAGTCTGGCGAAGATGGAGGAGTTCAGGTGGAGAGTTGATGTGGCCATTTCCACAAGGTACAGTACTAATGCTCATGCCTTCAAGAGGGTTAGGACAGCGCTGAGCACCGATTATAACTGTCATGTGAAGCACACAATGATTGACGTGTGTGTGTGTGTGTGTGTGTGTGTGTGGTTCAGCTCCCTGGCACGAGCACTGCAGCCATCCATTCTCATGCAGATCAAACTCTCAGATGGACAGACGCATCGATTCCAGGTAATGATGTCTCACACCAGTTCATTCACTTCTCTGATATTTACAGAAGTGTCACAATGCAAGACTACACGTTAAACATCTGTGAAAAAACTAACAAGCTCATATTTTATGATAAATCAGTCTATTTTCTGCGTGTGTGTGTGAGATTCATTAATCATTCTCTGTTTTCTAGGTCCCAGTTGTGAAGTTCCAGGAGCTTCGGTACAATGTTTCTCTGATTTTAAAGGAGATGAATGATATAGAGAAGAGAAGCATTCTCAGAATACAAGACTGATCATTCTCACACACACACACACACACACACACACACACACACACACACACACACACACACACACACGTCCCAAGTGGATGCTGCACACTAGTGGTGGTTGAGGAGAGACCCCTGACATGAGTGTGAAGCGCTTTGGGTGTACAGTAGTACAGTTAGTGCTATATAAATGCCTCATTCATTCATTCATTGGATGTCCATGTGTAAAAGGTAATATTGGTAAATGAAACCCATGAAGAAGTCATTCTGAGTCTTCTCTAATATCTGGTGAATGTCATCATTTGTGCTGTGTTTGTATGAACTGTGTTGTTTTGTTCTTCAGCTGATCTTAATCATGTTGGAACTGTTTCCTGTCTGTCAGTGCGAGGACAGGAAACGCATGTCAGCACTTTTTGTTGGTCTTACATTTTCTTGATATAAAATGTTTTAATAATAATAAATAAATGAAGATGTAATCTTTGTGGACGGGTGTTTTCTCAGGATCTGCGTTGGTTTGGCATGAGTTTCCTCTCGCCGTACAGGAGAGGTTAGTGATGGAAGATCAGATCCAGCAGGTCCTGTCTGAGCTCATTCGTTGTGTGGGTTTATCATTTCCCCTAACGGACACAAGCACCAGTAGCCAATCGTAACGCAGCGTGATAGACTAACTAAAGGTGCAAGCATATCTTATAGAAAAATCTGACAACAAGGTACTTTCCACTAAGCGTTTTTGAGCAACAATGGAAATTAGTGAATTAATGAGTCCTATAGCAGGAGGTCCTCAGGGTCCCAGAACAGCAGAAGAGGTGAAACCCTACCGATCATTCTAGCGGTTTCTCTCGTCCCAGAAGAATGTTTGTTTTGTATTATAGTGAGTTGGTCTTTAATAATGGTCTCTTTATCTCGCTGGTGAGGTGCTTACACGCTTAAAGGGGGGGTGAAACACTCCGTTTCAGTCAGTGTCATGTCAATCTTGAGTACCTATAGAGTAGCATTGCATCCTGCATATCTCCGAAAAGTTTTTATTTTTTTAATAATTATATAAGAAAGATGCGCTGTTCCGAGTCTTTCCGAAAAAAGCCGAGCGGGTGGGGGCGTGTCGTGTGAGCGGAGCTAAATAATGACGTGTGCAGCAGCGCGCTGTGTGTTGAGTCGAGCGTCATCCCTAACAGCGGGAAAAAACTTTATTCAAAATAAAAATATGGCTTTTAATCAGATACAGCCATACATCTATGATCCGGAATCAGACCCAGAGGCTGCAGTTGAACAGGAGCAGCAGCAAAAACGACTAGAGCAGGACGTCTGTATGTGGTACAAGTTATACACTAACTATATAATATGCTTAGCGGCTTGTGTTATTTACATATTTATACTTGAATTATATCGTCGTATTTTTGTCTTTGAAGGTGTACATGTGGGAAGTGCAGTTGTGCACGTGTGTTTGTGTGTTTACGCGTGGTTTGTGTAGACAGTAAGCGGACTAAAAGCAGTCTCACTCACCCTTCTAACGTTGGGACCTTTATCGTTGGGACTGCTCCATCCTTCAGCATTAGGCGATTGGGAAAATCCGGCGTCGAGCTGGGCCTTGTTTATGAAACAGTCGGCACCGAAATGCAGCGAACAGATATAAACATTCGCGCAACTCAGTTGCTGATCCGGAAAAGCAAATTACATCCACTGTTGCCTTAACGCGGGGTTTTTGGCGAATCTGTGCAGGACTGTCTTGGTCTGGCAACCAAAAACGCACTTTTTTGGTGACATTGTTATGTGCTATGTGTAATTGTCACCTGTCCAGCATCCTACAAGCCAGCGCTTTGATGGGCGTACTTGCCGAAACTTATGACTAACCGGAAGTAGTATTTTTGACAAAGAAATACTCCCATCAAACGTCCACCTTTACTTTTGAAACTTTGTCTATGTTTAGTATGGGATTCCAAGTCTTTAACAGTGTAAAAAGATCAGTATGCATGAAACAGCATTTCACCCCCCCTTTAAGTGTTCAAGCTCGTAGTGCTGAAACCCTATTGCTCTTGTTCATTTACCCATCATGCATCATTCTCCATCTTAAACCGAAACTTCCAACCTCCAAACGTCGCTGAGACGCTCAAAAGCATGAAATAACTCATAACTCCTAAACCGTTAGGCCTAGGCTCTCCTTGGCTCATTTACTGTTGGAGATGCTTAAATTTAAAACGATATCACTCATCTGCCGTATTGACACTATATGATAATTGAAATGAGCTGATAACATCACCGCTTTCTCCAGAATGACTGTACAGCCGAATCAGATTCTGTTGCAGTATCTTCCTGTTAGCACTGTGAAGCCGCTCTGAGACAGTCGGCAGTGTACTAAGCGCTGTATATATAAAGCTGAACCGACGTGGAAATATCCCAGATTAAATGTCCCGCTGCAGACCTCAGTGAGCTCCAGGCCGTCCGACTGTCAGGGTTACAGTAAAGGGACTTCATTGACGTGTGAGCTTTATTAACTCTCAACTGGTGTTTTCACTGTCAGACACTAGGGGGCGCTATTCCACATCTGAATGAGTCCTGAATCTCCTGATCAAAACACGAGGAAGAGGCAGTGAAACGAGCTGTCGCATGTAAGCAGATGCATATGAAAAATAATGTGATCATCAGTAATAACACTGAAGCTGCTTTAAAACAATCATCATTATAAAAGAGCTACACAAATAAATTAACTGGGTTTGAACAGTGGTATTAATACATCCACTACTGACGTTTGGTTGGTGCGAGATGCATTATGGGATAGCGGTCTGTTTGAAGTCCACAAGTGTCCTCTTGATTTATCCTCAATAAAGAGGCGGGTCAAGGACGCATCCGGGGATTTGAACTGTACTTGACTACATATGTAACATAAAACTATCAAATTACTGTAGTTAGAAAAACCTTTCACCTTTTTTATTGCCATGCTCTTTTCTTTTCCCCCCAAAGAATCCTTGTATCTCTCTGGAGTTGTGTCAGTTCGTCCAGGCCCTAATCGCTGAGCTTGGCAGCTTGAGCAGATTGGATAGGGAAGACCGTGGCGTCCCACCCTTTCTGAGGATAGAGCCGGGATCTTATCCAGCCCCTTTCTTCCTCCAGCTGGACTGCAGCACGTCCCAGGTGCAATCTCTGGTAGTGTTTCTTTAGTTGTAATAATCCCTCCTCCGCATGAGATGTTAAGATGAGGTGCTATTTGGTCATTCAGATTAGAGTAGGGGTGTCACCCCGGCGTCCTGGCCAAATGTGCCCACTGTCCATCCTGGGCTCCTAATAATCCCCCTCTCCTGATTGGCTTCCTCACTCCGTCTCCTCTCCACCATCAGCTGGTGTGCGGTGAGCGTTCGGGAGCAATATGGCTGCCGTCGAGGTGTTGCTGCACATTAGTGGTGGTTGAGGAGTCCCCCCTTATGGATGTAAAGTGATATGAGTACTCAGAAAATCACAAATGATTATTATTAACCCTTTCTATAACTCCCTTTGGTCTTTTGTTCAGCCTTTTCTCATTTGTGGAAGATCGGCCCATGCAGGTGTGACCCTAACATTATTTGTCTACCCATCATGCACTCTGCAGGACTTACGCCTGTAGCTTGATATAACTCTCGAGGTATAAGTGACACTTTTAAAAGTGTTAATTTATCGCTGAAATATTGGGTTATGTACGCTTTCTCAGAGTTGGTTTGAACTATAAGAGTTGAAGGAACACTGAATTTGTATTATGGTGAGGATTTCAGAGAGCAGCTCAGATACTCAAATGCAGACGCACTCTTCTATATGGGCTTCATTAGAGTCTCCTATCAGTATATAAGCATCTGTGTGTTTACTCTGAGGAGCTGCTTTGACACAATCGTGATTGTAAAAGCGCTATATAAATAAAGTTGATTGATTGATTTACTTCTGAGGTTTAAGAGGATCCGACAAATTTTCTTAAACATACATAAGTTGTTATTATTATCTCCATAAACATTGTAAATTACAAATTTTTCTGTTTAAAATTATTCTAATCCATCTCCCTTCACTAGAATAAGATTTTAAAATGTATGCTATGTTTAATAGGGAGCAAGTGCAGCGTTGACAGAACCGGACTAAATCCGAGTGGAGATATACAAATATTATAAAGTAAGGGCCTAAAATTGAACCTTGAGGAACCTCCGTGCAGACAGAGCTCATAGACCGGAAACCACTCAGAGATAAACTGCTGACGATTAGAGAGATAAGATCTAACCCAGGTTAAAACAGTTTCCAGGCGGTTGAGCTAAAGGCTGTGATTGACGGCATCAAAAGCGGCACTAAGAGGAAGAAGGGTAAGAATAGAAAGGGAACCAGATCATTGGTGACCTTGACCGATGTCTCAGTACTATGACATTTTCGGAAACCAGACTAAAGGGGTTCAAAAAGAAAAGGAAGATTTGAAATAAGGCGATAATTATTTAATTTGTCCAAATCTGCATTGTGCTTTTTCAGCACAGGGGTTAAAGTCTTCAGTGCTGCTAGTACAACAGCTGGACACAGAGAACCATTCTCAGAGCTAAGAACAGCTGGACACAGAGAACCATTCTCAGAGCTAAGAACAGCTGGACAAAGAGAACCATTCTCAGAGCTAAGAACAGCTGGACATAGAGAACCATTCTCAGAGCTGAGAACAGCTGGACACAGAGAACCATTCTCAGAGCTAAGAACAGCTGGACACAGAGAACCATTCTCAGAGCTAAGAACAGCTGGACACACAGAACCATTCTCAGAGCTAAGAACAGCTGGACACAGAACCATTCTCAGAGCTAAGAACAGCTGGACACACAGAACCATTCTCAGAGCTAAGAACAGCTGGACACACAGAACCATTCTCAGAGCTGAGAACAGCTGGACACACAGAACCATTCTCAGAGCTAAGAACAGCTGGACACACAGAACCATTCTCAGAGCTAAGAACAGCTGGACACAGAGAACCATTCTCAGAGCTAAGAACAGCTGGACAAAGAGAACCATTCTCAGAGCTAAGAACAGCTGGACACAGAGAACCATTCTCAGAGCTAAGAACAGCTGGACACAGAGAACCATTCTCAGAGCTAAGAACAGCTGGACACAGAGAACCATTCTCAGAGCTAAGAACAGCTGGACATAGAGAACCATTCTCAGAGCTAAGAACAGCTGGACACAGAACCATTCTCAGAGCTAAGAACAGCTGGACACACAGAACCATTCTCAGAGCTAAGAACAGCTGGACACAGAGAACCATTCTCAGAGCTAAGAACAGCTGGACACAGAGCTAAGAACAGCTGGACACACAGAACCATTCTCAGAGCTAAGAACAGCTGAACACACAGAACCATTCTCAGAACTAAGAACAGCTGGACACACACACAGAACCATTCTCAGAGCTAAGAACAGCTGGACACACACAGAACATTTCTCAGAGCTAAGAACAGCTGGACACAGAGAACCATTCTCAGAGCTAAGAACAGCTGGACACACAGAACCATTCTCAGAGCTAAGAACAGCTGGACACACAGAACCATTCTCAGAGCTGAGAACAGCTGGACACAGAACCATTCTCAGAGCTAAGAACAGCTGGACACACAGAGAACCATTCTCAGAGCTGAGAACAGCTGGACATAGAGAACCATTCTCAGAGCTAAGAACAGCTGGACACACAGAACCATTCTCAGAGCTAAGAACAGCTGGACACAGAGAACCATTCTCAGAGCTGAGAACAGCTGGACACACAGAATCATTCTCAGAGCTGAGAACAGCTGAACACACAGAACCATTCTCAGAGCTAAGAACAGCTGGACACACAGATAACCATTCTCAGAGCTAAGAACAGCTGGACACAGAGAACCATTCTCAGAGCTGAGAACAGCTGGACACAGAGAACCATTCTCAGAGCTGAGAACAGCTGGACACACAGAACCATTCTCAGAGCTAAGAACATCTGGACACACAGAACCATTCTCAGAGCTAAGAACAGCTGGACACACAGAACCATTCTCAGAGCTAAGAACAGCTGGACACACAGAACCATTCTCAGAGCTAAGAACAGCTGGACACACAGAACCATTCTCAGAGCTGAGAACAGCTGGACACAGAGAACCATTCTCAGAGCTGAGAACAGCTGGACACACAGAACCATTCTCAGAGCTAAGAACAGCTGGACACACAGAACCATTCTCAGAGCTAAGAACAGCTGGACACAGAACCATTCTCAGAGCTAAGAACAGCTGGACACACAGAACCATTCTCAGAGCTAAGAACAGCTGGACACACAGAACCATTCTCAGAGCTGAGAACAGCTGGACACACAGAACCATTCTCAGAGCTAAGAACATCTGGACACACAGAACCATTCTCAGAGCTAAGAACAGCTGGACACACAGAACCATTCTCAGAGCTGAGAACAGCTGGACACAGAGAACCATTCTCAGAGCTAAGAACAGCTGGACACACAGAATCATTCTCAGAGCTGAGAACAGCTGGACACACAGAATCATTCTCAGAGCTATGGACAGCTGGACACAGAGAACCATTCTCAGAGCTGAGAACAGCTGGACACACAGAACCATTCTCAGAGCTAAGAACAGCTGGACACACATAACCATTCTCAGAGCTAAGAACAGCTGGACACACAGAACCATTCTCAGAGCTAAGAACAGCTGGACACACAGAACCATTCTCAGAGCTGAGAACAGCTGGACACAGAGAACCATTCTCAGAGCTGAGAACAGCTGGACACACAGAACCATTCTCAGAGCTAAGAACATCTGGACACACAGAACCATTCTCAGAGCTAAGAACAGCTGGACACACAGAACCATTCTCAGAGCTAAGAACAGCTGGACACACAGAACCATTCTCAGAGCTAAGAACAGCTGGACACACAGAACCATTCTCAGAGCTGAGAACAGCTGGACACAGAGAACCATTCTCAGAGCTGAGAACAGCTGGACACACAGAACCATTCTCAGAGCTAAGAACAGCTGGACACACAGAACCATTCTCAGAGCTAAGAACAGCTGGACACAGAACCATTCTCAGAGCTAAGAACAGCTGGACACACAGAACCATTCTCAGAGCTAAGAACAGCTGGACACACAGAACCATTCTCAGAGCTGAGAACAGCTGGACACACAGAACCATTCTCAGAGCTAAGAACATCTGGACACACAGAACCATTCTCAGAGCTAAGAACAGCTGGACACACAGAACCATTCTCAGAGCTAAGAACAGCTGGACACACAGAACCATTCTCAGAGCTAAGAACAACTGGACACACAGAACCATTCTCAGAGCTAAGAACAGCTGGACACAGAAAAATTCTCAGAGCTAAGAACAGCTGGACACACAGAACCATTCTCAGAGCTGAGAACAGCTGGACACAGAGAACCATTCTCAGAGCTGAGAACAGCTGGACACACAGAACCATTCTCAGAGCTGAGAACAGCTGGACACACAGAACCATTCTCAGAGCTGAGAACAGCTGGACACACACAGAACCATTCTCAGAGCTGAGAACAGCTGGACACACACAGAACCATTCTCAGAGCTAAGAACAGCTGGACACAGAACCATTCTCAGAGCTAAGAACAGCTGGACACAGAGAACCATTCTCAGAGCTAAGAACAGCTGGACACACAGAACCATTCTCAGAGCTAAGAACAGCTGGACACAGAACCATTCTCAGAGCTGAGAACAGCTGGACACACAGAACCATTCTCAGAGCTAAGAACAGCTGGACACAGAGAACCATTCTCAGAGCTAAGAACAGCTGGACACAGAGCTAAGAACAGCTGGACACACAGAACCATTCTCAGAGCTAAGAACAGCTGGACACACAGAACCATTCTCAGAGCTGAGAACAGCTGGACACACAGAACCATTCTCAGAGCTGAGAACAGCTGGACACACAGAACCATTCTCAGAGCTGAGAACAGCTGGACACACAGAACCATTCTCAGAGCTAAGAACAGCTGGACACAGAGAACCATTCTCAGAGCTATGAACAGCTGGACACAGAGAACCATTCTCAGAGCTGAGAAAAGCTGGACACAGAGAAAAATTCTCAGAGCTAAGAACAGCTGGACACACAGAACCATTCTCAGAGCTGAGAACAGCTGGACACAGAGAACCATTCTCAGAGCTGAGAACAGCTGGACACACAGAACCATTCTCAGAGCTGAGAACAGCTGGACACAGAGAACCATTCTCAGAGCTGAGAACAGCTGGACACACAGAACCATTCTCAGAGCTAAGAACAGCTGGACACACAGAACCATTCTCAGAGCTATGAACAGCTGGACACACAGAACCATTCTCAGAGCTAAGAACAGCTGGACACACACACAACCATTCTCAGAGCTATGAACAGCTGGACACACAGAACCATTCTCAGAGCTGAGAACAGCTGG